>NC_140968.1:41878085-42013085 GCF_056783735.1 Eptatretus burgeri
TATTCAATCTTACTTAAACAAAAGACTTGGCCATCATTCACTCAGGGGAGAAGAATAAAACAGAAGGATTGAAAATAAAATAAAAGTAACATATGGTGAAAAGAAAAATAGCCTTTCCCTTTCTCCCTCACCTCAAACAGCCAAATATACAAGACTTGCGATACCCGTGCACATGCACGGGATAGCAGTACAACATAGCTGGTAGCAGACGACAGACCGTACACGGGGAATGACCAAAATACGCATTGTGCAAAATGCAAGTGGTACTATGGAACGCTAAGACTTCCCAAACATTGTCGGCATGTCCGCTAAGTGCCACAGCAATTTCATTGGGATCGTGTGAGGGCGAGCCGAGTTTTTAGTGTGCAAGCTTGGTATTATAATAGAGATAATAATGTGGAGGAAAATGAATGGGGAAGATGGGCATTGGCGATGTGATGCGATGGGGCACGCAGTCACGTCCCTGAGGTGCCCAGACCCAGTAGGCAAGTGCTCTCTGGCGTCCCAGATATGCGAGCTCGATATGTGACTCGCCCTCTGCCTCAGATTCTTCCTCCTCAGGCCTCTGTCGATGAGTTGCCACCGTTCACCCTCCTCGTTCTTCGTGGCTCACAGGATCGAGAGGGCAGAATGACGCTCATGGAAGGAGTGTTCTTTTTCCACAACACCAAATGCTCGTGAAACCTACCCTCACACACTTTTGTTCCTTCCGTCACACGCCTTCTCAGTCTTTGAGTCTTCTGCTCATGCGACCTTGTCCTGTTCACCTGTGCCGTTCTGTTTCTCGCAGCCTTTCTACTGTCTGAGCTGTTTGCTCAGAAGCTGTTTTTGTCCCTGCTTGTGTGAGCTTTCCCCGTTGGCTTCTGCCTTCTGCTTCTCTCATGATCCTAAACCTCCTCCAAGGCACGAACGTTCACCGACAGGCAAATTATTTTGTGTTCCTTTATGGACTCCTCCTCCTCCTTCTCCTTCTCCTTCTCCTTCTCCTTCTCCTTCTCCTTCTCCTCCTTCTCCTTCTCCTTCTCCTTCTCCTTCTCCTTCTCCTTCTCCTTCTCCTTCTCCTTCTCCTTCTCCTTCTCCTTCTCCTTCTCCTTCTCCTTCTCCTCCTCCTCCTCTTTCTCCTTCTCCTTCTCCTTCTCCTCCTCCTCCTCCTCCTCCTCCTCATCATCATCATCATCATCATCATCATCATCATCATCACCATCTCTCTCCCTCTCTCTCTCTTTGGTCTGCAACTGATGGGGGTGGGTCCATGACGTCACTTGTGGAAATTGCCATGCCATTCTGATGGAACTTACAACGAAGCCCCCAGCCTCCCTCCCACCTGTTAAAGGAGGGACTGTTAAAAAGATGTTTGATGAAGGGGAGATTATTGGTGGACCATTGAAATTGGCCAATGAGGAAAAGGAGGAAAGATTGAAAGTTGCAGAGGGATTGAACAGAATGATGGTGTGAAGGAAGAAAGACTGAAAGTAACAGAGGGGGAGGGGGAGACATTACACTGGAAAAATACAGCCGAGCCAAGGCAAGCCCCCCAAACAGCCTTTTGACAAAGGGAACAAGGACAATCTATCCAAAGATTAATGAAATTACTGATCTTAGGGTCACCTACGTGTCCAGTATGATCTCTCCTCGGGTAAATTTTCCAAAACCATATGTGGATATATACTCGTATACATACACACGAGGTCCATCTAAAAAGTAACGGGACTGACTTCACAGAAATTTTATTCCAAAAAATATATTGAAATCACAGCTTGTTCCATTCAAAATAGTTTCCCTCCAGTCTCACACACTTGTCCATCCTCTTATTCCATGCTTCGATGCACCCCCGGAAGGCTTCTTCTGGAATCTTCCAGAGCTCCGTCGTCACGGCCCTTTTGATGGCCTCCACATCAGGAAACCAGTTCCCCTTGATCACCTCCTTGAGCTGGGGAATAGGAAAAAATCACAAGGGGCCAAGTCTGGCGAATATGGGGATTGCTGCAGAGTTGGCACGTTCCACTCTGCCAGAAACTGTCGGATGCTCAGGGCACTGTGAGCAGGGGTGTTGTCATGTTGGAGCACCTGGGCATTGTTCTCCCACAAATCCCTCCTCTTGTCCCGGACTGATCTCAAGAGGTGCCGGAGGATCTCCTTGTACTCGTATTGATTCACTGTTTGACCGTGTGGTAGAAACGAGAAGTGGACGATGCCCTTGATGTCAAAAAACGCGATGAGCATCACCTTGACCTTTGAATTTGACATCCTTGCTTTATTTGGTCTTGGTGATGCCAGACCTTTCCACTGATGACTCTGCCGTTTGGTCTCGGGATCGTATTTGAATATCCACGATTCATCGCCAGTAATGACTCTCCCGAGCAGGTCTGGATCGTCCTCTAGGCGCTCGATAATGTCTTGACAGACAGTGACTCTTTGCTGTTTCTGGTCCTCGGACAACAGCTTGGGGACCATCTTTGCGCACACCTTGCACATTTCGAGATTTTCAGTGATGATGCTCCAGACAGTGTCCTTGTTGATGGAAAGTTCCTCAGCAATCATCCGCACCGTGAGTCGATGATCTGCGCACACCATTTGCTTCACACTCTCGATGTTGTCTGCCGTTCTGCTCGTTGAAGGTCTTCCAGACCGTGGATCGTCTTCAACCTCCTCCCGTCCCTCTTTGAACCTCTTGTGCCATTCATATGCACATGTACGTGTCATCGTTTCTTCCCCGTAGACTTGCTGCAGCATTGCGAAGGATTCGGAAGGTGTTTTGCTAAGCTTGGCAAGAAACTTCAGATTGGCTCTCTGCTCACGACTCATGGGGCGTCGACTCAGACTAGACAACGTGTAAAGCACGACCTGTAAAAAAAATATCACACAATGAGCGCAGTCAACCATCACCAATCATATATATTGCTGGAATGTTGCGAAAGACGATGACGCAACTCGTTCATTCAAGTTGTGTAAGTGGAGCACACAGCAGGCTCAGTCCCATTACTTTTTAGACGGATCTCGTATATATACATATATATATATATACATATATATATATATATATATATATATATATATATACATATATACATATATATATACATATACATATACATATACATATACATATACATATACATATACATATACATATACATATACATATATATTGTTGCGGGCCGGGGTCCGGTGGCGAGAATGACCACAAGGTGGGTGAAGTTACGTTGTCTCCTACAAGACTCCCAGAATTGTAAGCCGTCGCCCACGGACAATTCCGTGAAGGGTGGGTCGCTTAACCGACCGTGGACGACAATACCTCAACCGCGTAGTGTAGGGTCTTTCTGCCAGGTGTAATCAGTTTACCTAATTAACCACGCGGTTTCGACTACCGGGGAACCACGCCCCAGTGGAACCACCAGGGGACTACCGGGGAACCTACGCCTTGCCAGAACCGGATCACGCTACCAACTACGGTAGAGTACCAACTACCAACTCCGGATCAGATGCAGCCGAGCGGAACTCCCAATGACGTACCGGCTAGAATGAACAGATTATATATATCGGGAATAAAGACCCGGCTAAACTTCGATCCAAACCATGCTGGACCAATGGAGGAAAAGACAAAAACGAACTGGGAACATTTCTACAATAAATTATTTGCACTAGGCGAGGAAAAACATGTGGCACAGGAACGGGTTTATTGGTGTGTTATGCAGGGGAAAGAAGAGAGATGTAGTGCAACAATTTTACAGCAACTTACAAAAGAGGACACAGAGCAGACTTGTCTCGAGAATAATACAAGCAAGAATTACAGTAATCAAAAACTTAAACAGTTTTTACTTAATGGACAGGCGCCATACACTCAGACACACACTTGGCCAAAATAAACCCAGTTAATTGGCAAAGGACTTTTGCAGCCACGGAGGGAGGGAGCTGAGGTCGCAGTTCTTTTGGTACCTGGACGTTCTGAGGGAACGGGTGCTCCGTCGTGCGGCACCCAGCAGAGGTTGTGCAGTTTGGCCCACAGCTGCACGTGTGGAGGCCGTGTCTGCGAAGGAGCCCGGGTGGAAAGCACGGAGTCCAAGGTATGAACGGGGCTGCAGACATTGTCCATGGGCCCAGGCCAGAAATTCCACTTGTCGGTACCATCTAAGGAAACCAATCCTAGTTATGATTTTTGAATTGGTGTATATACAGATCATATTTTGATGTGATAACCATTGCAGACTGGCAGCTTATTGGTAGTTATCATCTCTGGAATGTACCCACCCTCCACATAATGAAAGCGAAAAGGCAAACAAATCTGGATATCCTGAGCTGTTATTGAATGATATTACCTTCATGGGATGTGTCAATAGTCCATTGTGTGATTTTCCCCCAAAACGTCAATATCTCAGAATGGTAAAATGGTAAAAGTGCAAAATACATCCACTAAGCTGCTCTTCTGGAACGGTTATCACATATTGAAATAATCATATAGTCCCTACCAATAACTTAGTAGCCCTAAAGTTTGGTTTCCCAGATGGTACCGATATATGTCTGGGCCCATGGACTAACAGGAGCAGGACCCGACCGAGGCCTGGTCGAGGTCTTTTCAGCTCTCTCACAACCAGCCAACGAACGAACAAACGAACTTTCAAATCCAACCAGTGAACCTCTTCCTCCCTCAACCAACAACGAACTCTCCAACTCTCTCACTCTACTCTGAAGATGGTGTCATAATATATAGATCCCCAAGGTCGGGGAGGGGCCTTGGCGAAGCCGACGTCATCGTCCGTCCTGATTGGACAGGGTCTTCATGGGGTCTGCCCTTTCTGGGCGGATTTTGACTAGGCCGGGAAAGCCCACCTCCTTCACGCGTGTCTGGAGCCCTCAAGAAGGAATTGGAACGTTTGGGGAAGCCGAGGAACTGAAACAGTGACCGCAAAGATTTTGCCTCGAGAAACGAGCCTCCGGAGACAGCAGATGGACAATGGTGCGCTGTGGCCAGCGAACTGAGGGCCGCAAGCGCTATGGTACCATGGATCGTAATGGAGGGGATATAATGATTTATTAATCAAACTAAAAAACATCGCAACGCACCCCAGTGTCTTCCCACGACACACAAGGTAGGGATCTATCTACACATATACTCAATGGAATAACTAACTTCGGGACAACTGTATGTTTGTATGCATCCGGTTCCTAGAACCGTAATATATACATATATATATACATATATATATATATATATATATATATATATATATATATATATATATATATATATATATATATATATATAATATATATATATATACATACCCTGTCCTCCCAAACACATGATTAATAGTAAACACGAGATCCAGATCTAACTCGCCCATCGGTCTTAAGAACAATCAAGCCAGATACAGTGTCTCCCTCTGGGGGAAGTCTGCGAAATGGTGGGAATGAAGGCATCATCTTTCTGATTGCAGACTACATTAAATAAATTAAGAAGCCTGCAATGTTCACATGAGGTAATCCAACAAGGTTCAAAGTCTACTCACTGGCAACGATGGTTGAAGGTTTGGTAAGAATGTGCCCGTCTATGAACCTTTGGGACTTAACACCAATCCATGCAGCCTCCAGGGTTCGCAAGATGGGGAGCTCTCAAACTCTCAGCTTTTTAAGCGAGTTCAGAAAGTTCTCCAACTCTTTTCATGTGTAGAGGCATACCCCTTTCTTGCCGGTACATTTCCAAGTATTTTGGCTTATTTTAGAGGCTTTGTGAGGCAATTTATCTTAAAATCTTTATCTCGCGCAAACACACAATATACTGTTACGGCTGTGGAAATTCGCAATACACCATAAAGGACCTTAGATCAGTTATGATGATAAGTAATTGTCTAGTTAGATTTCCCCACCGTTGTTTCAACAATTTCCGTGTTCACCGGGCTGCGATCCTTTGAGATAGCCGTTTTTCTTTTCTCTGTCATTATTTTGGACCAATCATTCCCCAACAACCAAATCGCCACCACCAACAACGCCCCCGAACAACTACCCCAAACCGCCACTTCCATCACCTCCACAACCCCACCCCGCAAACATCGCCTCACCCCCATTCTCAAACGACGCCCGCCAACAACCAAACCACCACAGCAAACCCCCCACCACCTTCGCCTTTCTCCCTCCACAACCATCAACCACACCACCTGTCAACACCGAACGTCGTGCTGTCCAAAGCCCATTCAGTGATTGTTACCAAATGCGTCGTGCCACGAGTGCACATGGATCTTTTCGGGAGAGGAAAAACGGATCAGGAGAGGTTCACGCCCCCTTTCTGTCCGTCCAATGGCTGAGCGTCGGCCGGTGTGGCCCCGCCTCCAAACGCGAAGCATATGGATCCCTTTTTGGAGAGAGAAACGGATCAGGAGAGGTTCACGCCCCCTTTCTGTCCATCCAATGGCTGAGCGTCGGCCGGTGTGGCCCCGCCTCCAAACGCGAAGCATATGGATCCCTTTTTGGAGAGAGAAACGGATCAGGAGAGGTTCACGCCCCCTTTCCGTCCATCCAATGGTTGAACATCGGGCGGCGTAGCCCCGCTTCCAAACGCGATTTGATCCGTGTATTTGCATATACGCCCCTCCCCCGGGCTATATAAGAGCGAACGCGGCGCGGCTCGAGGTTGATTCGGAGAAGTCGGCAGTGAAGGATATACGGGGATGGACAGTGGAAAGGAAGAAGCTCGAAGCAGACAGTGCAGACGGGGCCCGATCGACGAACGGGAGACGGAGCTCGGAGTGGAGGTCGAGGGGCGAGTTGCGGAGTGGAGCAGGGACGCGGAGGAAGGCTCGGGGGCGAGGGTTCGCCGGAGTCAGTGCGGTCCCGAGGCCCCGCTCGGGGGGACCCAGCGTCAGCCATTCGCCTCTCCCCATCCTGAGCAATAAGAACCTTCCCCATCCCGGGCATCAACAATTCCCCCCATCCACGCTGAGATAGCGCCAGTAACCCCGTCCATTCCCCACCCCAACTGTGGTGCTGACCAAGAAGCACGTGCTTGCGCAGAGCACGCCGGAGGGACCTCACCGGCCACGCCAGGGGCACGGCGTCAGGCGCGTTACGTTGACATTGCGGCTTGCCCGCCTTCGCGCCACGAGGGCGCGGGTAAGACCACTCGGTCTCGTGGACCTGGCCGCTCAACCAGGTTCCACGCGCATTTGGTCCATGGACCTGTCTGCCTCCTTGCCTATGAGGGTGGCTTTTGTTTTCTTTGCTTTTTGTGTAAATATATGTGTGGTGCCAGTCTTGTAAGTTAACCTGTGTAAGTGTGCTGAAAATAATTGCCCTTTTTATTCGGTTGTAACTCTGCGTTGTGTTCTTGATTTGACTGTAATCATGCATTGTTTTTGTATAACTGTAAATATGTGCTTGTCTGAGTGTGGAATAAAACGTGCTTGTTAAATTGTGACCCGTTTCGTTGCGTCCTTTCCTTCGTTTGAAAGTTCCATCTTGCATCACGGAAGGGATTTGGTAGTGGGTTTAGACACCCAGTAAGTAATCTGAACCGTCGAGGTCGGTGACAACTCCGCTCGGTTATCCCCTTAGCACGGAACGAGCCGCTTAAGCGGTTCGTGTCCGGAGCCGACCTGTGGCATGGTACAACTCCTCAGTACGCGACCCGCGCGGGTATTTAGGTATATCGACATTCGGCGATTCACCCTATTTCGCGCGGGTAGAATGCGGACTGGGTTGTGGTGAGGTTAAACCCCCACCCATGACTGGCTCCTGGCGGTAGTTCCAGGAGGGTCACGACTGAATTGTCTGTTCCGGTGGGCGACGTGGTCGCGATTTGAGTTACGTGACCAATCGCACGCCGGGCGGACCGAAATTCGTAACAATACGTTCGGCTGCATGATGACCCCCGTTAGTAGGGAATTTCTGTGCATGCATCCCAAGCATTCTGTGGTGGATCACGTCATTTGAAAAGTCATGTATCAATGTCAGTGGCTAGCAGGATAGTCTGCAACCTCCCTGATGTCTACCCTGGCCTCTGAGCTGTCGAACATGGGTTCATTTCTCGACCCAGCTATAAACGGTCACCCTGGTGTTTTGCTACTCAAAGGTTATTAGTCAATGTGTGTGCCATCCTTTGGATGGGCTTATGACTGTGTGTCCTGTCTCAATCCCACGATGTCCTTAACAAAGAGTAGGCAAGCTATCGCCGGCACCCTTGCCAAATTCCAAATTTCTGCGCTCTTTTGAGTATCCTTTGTCCAAGTGGTGACCCGTGCAGGATTGTAACCTCTAGCCATCAAAACTACCTTGGCAGCCTTGTGCGCCTAACAGCTGTAAGAGGACAAACATACAAAGTAATGCGATCAGATGGGATTCCCAGTTTAACCTCCCGCCAGCCTGATTCCATATCAGCAACTATTACAGCGCACACATTGATGCATTGCTCTGCATGCAAAATATCAGGATTACAGTTTATAGTTGGGTCAAAATTGGAACCCAGACTGGAGAGCTGAAATGCAAGTGCACATATTTATAAGCTATCCTGCCAGCCAAACAAGCAACCGCAACTTCAGCAAATTTCCTGGTAACCTTTTTGGTGACAGCAAGGTATTGACAAAGATTTGCTTTGAAACTCGTCATCATTGCATGTTTTGGCTATTCATGAAGAAAAAATGGATGTCCTCACCATCCACATACCTTTTTGACTTGATTTGCAGCTGCTCCTTCAATGATAATTTTTTTTCAAAGGATGAGAGGTAAAACTATAAAAGAAATCAAATAATGTTGACCTTATTCTCAGTTTTTGATTTTTATTTCAGTGTAGGGCATCAACTTTCATGCAATGTTCTGAGATAATTGATTTTATTAAAACATGTTCAGCGCAATTGATTTATGAAAGAATTGCATATCTTAAGCAATCAACCCCTCTCGGTGAATTATATAATCTGTCTCTGTCTCTGTCTGTCTCTGTCTGTCTCTGTCTGTCTCTGTCTGTCTCTGTCTGTCTCTGTCTGTCTCTGTCTGTCTCTGTCTGTCTCTGTCTGTCTCTGTCTGTCTCTGTCTGTCTCTCTCTCTCTCTCTCTCTCTCTCTCTCTCTCTCTCTCTCTCTCTCTCTCTCTCTCTCTCTCTCTCTCTCTCTCTCTCTCTCTCTCTCTCTCTCTCTCTCTCTCTCTCTCTCTCGTCGTATCAAAGATCAATAGTACAGAAAATAGGCCACTTATAATTGTTTTTTCCTTTTTAATCCAATTATTGTGACTAGCTGTGAGAATGTATCAGTCCCGAGACTTTCAGCATATTAAATCATTTGATTTGCTGAATATACACCATCCTGCTATGAAGTTATGAAGTTCAAGGCAGAGAAAATATTTTATTTGGAATTTAACATCACACTTCCACCAAGTTATGTTTGGCCGTCATTGCATCGTAATACTTTTATATAACCGATAATTTTTTTGAATAAAAATACTTTTAAAAAGTAAATTTGATGAATTTTGAATGAATGCAGAATGGCAACAATAAATTTCAAATTCGAGATTCAAACCAGGCTGCATAGCTCAAAGGCAAATTCACATACCTCTGTCAGACCCTGACAGCACATGCCCTAAAGCTGGTAAACTGTCCCTCTTTGCTCCCTTCAACAATTTACAGGGTGTTTCAAAAAAAGTGGACTATTTGAACGTTTTATTGCAGAAAAATTACAAAAGTTAGCAAGTTCAGTCATACATTTATGGAAAGTATACACCATGCCATTTTCAAATCACTCATTATACTGCTTGTAATTGACATTTTCAATGTGTGCTCCACCTCTGTTCAAGCAGGCTTTGATCCTCACTCTAAAATGCTCCACAACTCGTCTGCAAGTGGCTAGAGTGGTAGCCTGACGGTCCTCCACTTCCTGCTTCAGGACAGCCACGGTTCGAGGTTTGTTGGCGTAAACTTGACCGTTGGCAGCACCCCAAAAGAAAAAAATCCAATGGATTCAATTCCGGGCTGTAGGGCGTCCACTCATGCACCGTGCCCAGGCTGATGACATGATTTCCAAACTGGTGGAGCAAGTCAATGGTTTCACCTGCAGTGTGCAGTGAGCAACATCCTGCATGAGCCATGCAAGTCCGAGTTGGTTTGGATGCAGTCGTTAAGCGAGATCAGTGTGGAATCAGCGTAAGACTTCGCGGTACCACTTGCACTTGACTGTCTCCATCTTATCATTGGCATCCTCGAACCAATACAGTCCCAGCATACCCCATCTGGCATTCAAGGCACAGAAGTAAGTGGACTTTGGGCCCTTGAGAGATATCTCAGACACCTCCTCAAGAGACTCAGCACCCCCAGAAGATAGTGTGATTGTTGATAGCTCCAATCAAATGGAAGTGTGCTTCATAACTGAACCACAAGGAGTTGATCCACTTTGGGTCCCTTTCAATTCGGTTACTGAACCAATTACACATTGTTACTCGGTTTGCCATGTCATTCAGAATTAGTTTATGGTTTACAGAAATGATGTTGAGGTAGAGCTTGTGTTCAGAAGTAAGAATGCACCACACAGAGGAGGCTGAGATCGCCAGTTCTTGGGAATGCTGATGGTGGGATTTCTCACGACTTTCGAGAGCAGAATCTCTCACAAGATCAATGTTCCCTAGTCCTTGGTAACACTTGGTGGGCAGCCACTGTTGCCTGTATTTTGATTTTTCATGCTTCCATGTGCTTGGAGGTGCTCCATTAACTGCTGACTGCTCCCATTGGAAGGTCCATTACGGTTGTAAACATTGTCATACTGACAGTGTCGTCGGCGCACCTGCATGTAGGATTTTGTCTCAAACCACAAAGTCACGATTTTCACTTTTTGTTCATTGTGAACACCATAGTTGACCTCAGGTCCTCCTGACTACTTGTTAGAAATGGCATACCACCACCACCACCACAACCTGCAAGAGAGAACGGTATAGCATTAGATACGACAGAATATCAGGCTGCTCAAAGAGTCCACTTTTTTGAAAAACCCTGTAGTTCCATATAATTTAGCTGAATAAATACAAAAATTGTAATTCTGTGATCTCTTTTTTTTTTTCTGTCATGATTTTCAATGTTAAAATTTTTTTTTGTAGCATCAGCTTTGATGACTTAAAAATGAAACACATTCTTATCTTCCAGGCAACTTTTGAACCATGAATGCATGGTGGCTGGATTCAAGTTTTTCTCTCCAACTTTTCATGAAGAAGGCAACATCTGTTTTGCACAAGTTAGATATGGAAAAGCATTTCCTTTGTTGAATAGTTACCTATGAGTGCTATTTTTGGTATGCATTTATTTGGAAAATCTTTAATAATCCATCTGATTGCTATAATAATCAATCAGATTCCTTTATTTTGCTATGGAAGAATTATTTTTGAAGAAAAAATGTTCTAACTTAAGTTTCAACAGAACAAGCAAAATATGGTTTGCCTTGCCATTGGAATGAGTGCTTAAGATGAAGTGTCTTGTGTACAAAGAGAGTTTAATTAGTGGTTGTTTTTTTTCTGCAGATTATTTTCTGTTTTATTTCCATTTTATTTTCTTATTTGCTTGTAGCGGATATGAAGACGAGAAATGTGAAAAGGATTCACTTCTTTCGTAATGTTTTAGATTGTTTTGGAATTTTCCGTATGAAATTAAAGTTGCTTCCCTTTTCACTGGCCTTAATTTTTATCTCTTGATTGTCCTTTTTTAAAGGGATCGAATTTATAATGAGGCTAATTTCTGTTTTTTGCTTAAGCTGCAAGAAATGTTGCTACACTTTGGATATTGCGAAGTTTTTAGCGCAAATGTCTTTCACGAAAGTAATGTGTGCATTGTTATTGTTGTAAGCTAATTGTCCCAACTGATTAGCTGATGCTTGTTACAATTGATCTATGATGATGAAGGATTTTTTTACAAATTGTAAGAAAGATGTGATGAGATACTTTTGTGAAGAAGTGTCTAATGTTGTTTGGGGTTTATCCCGAGGTAGAGGTTTTTTATTTTAAAGAAAGATTCAAGTGTTAAATGACCAGAAAAATGTACATACACCAATTTCCCAAACTTCATTTTCATAGCATCGTTTTGCAATTTCAGTGTTGTCATGAATTTGTGAAGATCGTCGTCTGTCTGAGTGTTTAAAACCGACAACAAGTTATCCAGATACAACCTAATATCAGGACATTGAAGAATTTTTGCTACAGATCAAATCCAGTTTATGCAAACATGTGTGCTAAATTTTGGGCTAAATTTTCTAAAAACATGTTGTAGGAATTCTGGCCTGGATGTTCACTATGTTCCCTGTGACCCAAGGTTATCATGCGAAGAGGTTTTTTGATTGTTGTTGGACGTCGCACCATGGAGTTAACCCGTGATTATGGTCAGTGAGCCCTTGGCTGGCCCGAGGCTTCTGAGTGCTTGTTCTTCCAACTCTGAAACACAAGAAGCATTTAATTCATTCATCGTTTTTTGAGTGTCCTGCACCTTTATCACAGCAGTTTTCAGCAGTCTAAAATCAGAGTTAGGTGTGTGTGTGTGTGTGTGTGTGTGTGTGTGTGTGTGTGTGTGTGTGTGTGTGTGTGTGTGTGTGTGTGTGTAAACATTGAAACATTGCTTGGGTTACGCATCAACTCAATTGGGAGGTTATTGTATTTCAGTGGAACCAAAGATGTGTGAATTCATTTCTTAACATTGAAACGTGTAAAATAAACATCTTTGCAGCAACTCCGAAATACATGAACACAACTTCCCCAATTTAACTTTCGGAACTTTGAGGATTTACAAGTATTACGTCGTAATGTTTCAGTATATTCCAAACCTTACCAACCACATTACGCCTTTAATGTTGCTTAATCATGAAACTTCCAGTTTTCACATTTCCTCCAACCTCCCTGATCCATTTTATGGCAGAATACTTGAATTTCTCTTCTTCAATAATATGATCCAATTGATGATAATTTCATTCATTTTTGAAATTTTGGAAAATGGCATTTTGGATGACACCAACATTGTTTTTCACTGTTATTTTTAAAATATCGCAAATTACCAAGCCAGTTCCTCATTTATCTACCTCAGGTTGTGTTTGTGTGTGTTTTGTGTCTGCATGACTGTGACAATCAGCCAATCTCATTTCAGACACCACTTTTATAACTTAAAATTGTTTCCATTTCAAAGTAAATCTATGTTTTCCTGAGAAACTTGTGTAATGTTTTGGTAGATATTCACATGGTAACCTATCACTCATGATGAAAAATGGTTGAATTGGTAAAGATTTGGTTGTTGGTTGTTGGCTGCTAAAAAAATAATGAAAACTGCTCGTTTCCAAGCGGAAAACTTTTTAAACAAAAGACCAATTGTAGGTAACAAGAGTACAAATAACATTGCAATGCGTTTTTCCCACATGTGTCTATAGGCATTAAATAAAAAGAAGAAATAATTTATGAACAGAGAACTTTTGTACAGATGGTTAGTAAAGATTCTATATAAGCAACAGAGCTTTTCTTATTTTGTATTCTTTCCGTTTAATCTGTGCCACGAATTGGCCAGGTAGATATATGTCATTTTGCATTCATGCTGTTGAAACACATTGTCTCCTTTCTGCATTTTAAGTGGTATCAATAGTGCACGTCTGTACAGTAGGTTATTGAAAAGTCTAAAGTTGAGAATTTTTTTGGAATAAAAATCTTGGAAGATCATTCATTCATATATTGTTATCTTGGAACATCATTCATTCATACACGACGACTACGACTACGCCACACTTATTTACAACTCCACAAGCTGAATTAACACCAGGTGGGGTTGACTCAGCCTGTCATCCTTCCAAGGTCAGTGAAATGAATACCAGTGTACTGGTAGAGATTCACAGCATCATCGGCACAGTCGTGCTTCCAACAAATGATAGCGACCCGGCAGCCAAGCTGCCTTACGCAAGAACAGAAAAGAACTCCTCAAGATGTTCTACAATTCGCCATTCCACTTCATCCTCTGCTGTTTGAGTCCCCCGGACTCTGTATAGAATTGATTGATGAATTTTGTGTGGACAGTGGCGTGAAAACGGGAAAGCAGTGGGGGGGTTGCGAAAAACACCTCAATAGATAGATTATGAGTTGTAGTTGTGCACCTTGACACTGTTTTTTTGACAGACATGAAGATGCGAGGAAAAACTGTATTTTTAATCACGCTAATATATTATATTGCGGGACGCCAACCATGATGAAGCTGCTAAACATACCCTTATTTGTATGTTCCCATGACGGCCTTTAACAACAAGAACGATACCTTCATGGTCCTAGGGGGACTCGTATGTTCAAAAGAACATACCCTTATATTTTATTTTGTATTTTTGTTTTGCTTTGGTTATCTAAGCCAAGTTGGTTCATTTGGTTATTTTATGTTCTCATTCTGTTAGATTAATGTTTTTTTTTATTTACGTCCAAGCCAAGCCGTGGTACTCGGCCCGCCCATGTGGATAGTCATAGTCGACTGCAGCATCATCGCGGATATACTTTTACTTTAAAATCCTTTTGTTTTTGTTTGATTATCCTTTCCATTGCTAAAATAGTACACATTGGTGAAGGAGTAAGTTATTTTATTGATTAGGTGGTTTTGTAACATTTGTTTTTTTGGGGTATAATTATTTATGAATCATGCCTTTGAATTAGCAAATGGGCTAAAGTTGCTGCTGCCACTTCTCACACAGGTGCACCTATTTCATGGTGCATAGTATACACACAGCATAATGAACCCGTTATACATCTAGGGTGTTAAAGGCACATATTCACCATCACCTCCCAAAATCTTGCCAGTGACCCATTGCCTTCTTTTTATCAGGAAATGCTGAAGGCCTGGCAGGTAGTTGACATTAACAGAACAAACGGTCCTCACCCACATAAAGACCTGCTAGAAGAGTCGCTTTTCCTCAAGTCATTTCCACAGGCCCTAACGCAAGCTTCCACGTCATTGTTGAAATTGCAAATTGGCTAGACACTGCCTGGCATGAGGTTCTTCTACCTCCCTTGCCTGTCCATCAAAATTGGGAGTCTTTCTTTCTCTGGCCAATATCAAGGATGATGGGAGACCAAAGTTGGAGATTGCTTCATGGGACACTGAGTTTTGGAGCTCTGTTGCAACATTTTCAACTTTCCTGGTGGATGTTGCTTCTGTGGTTAGATTGAAACCATCATTCACATGTACATGCAGTGCCCTCATATTCAACTCATACCCTAAAACATGTCAAAAAAAAAATCTTCTCCAGAACGGCTGGAGAGATCGAGGAGAAACTTTACGCAAATATTCCCCAAGCCTTGTGAATACCAAGGTATTCATGATTAATTGATGTCACATGGTCTGGCAGCTATATTGGATTGAGCGAAAAATATTTGAAAAAATTATTTCTCTTGAACCACTTAATCAATCGACGTGAAACCTCACAATTATGATCTAGTAATGATGCGGACTACGTGTTTTAAATTAAATGATGCAGACGATGTGTTTTAAATTTAAATTTCAACCTGATCGGACACATGGTTTATGTTTTGGCTAGCAGCCAGAATTATTTATTTTTTTTGGTCTGGGTTCTTTTTGATGAAAAAACAAAATTGTGTTTTTGAGTAAGGCTCACTTGGCTGTGCCTGGATGGGTTTGAGGGTTGAGGAGTTGCAGCTGAAATGTGTATCCTGTCCAGGTTCCTCCTGATAACTTCATCTTTGCTTTTTGCTTGTTTGGATTGCTTCTGATTACTGCAATGCAGGACTGCACCTTTTAATCTTCCATTTGATTTGAATTTAATTAATTTTAATCCCATTCTAAATCCAATTGAATAATAAGAAACGTCATAGGTTTCTTAGGTCAGAGCCAGGTGTCCGATCAAAGCAGGGTTTCATCAAAGCGGGACGTCTTGGTACCCGGTCATCACTGCCAGCAGTTATAAAGTGGCAGTTCTAGTTATGTCTCATTAATTACATAACATACCAGTGCACAAACGCCACAAAATACACCACACAACCACCACACAAAACAAGTCCTGGCGAGGGTATGCAATCTCTGAATGCTCTTTTTTTCTTTATCAATTGCATTCCCTGCTTCCCATCCCAACCCACTTCAGTCTCATGATCACCATCCACTGTTTCTTCGGAGGTCTGCTGAGCTAACGGTTCCACCATCCGTAGTTGGGAGGTCTGCTGAGCTAACAGAGTGAATCAATGGGGTACAATTTCTCATCTATTTATGCACTTGTGATGCTGAACCACCGAAGGAAAACAGACAATCGAGCAAGTTGAAATTGTTTTCCAACGGTTCAAGAAGGCACGTATTTGGAATCACAATTCACCAGTCACGACTGGATTGCGGCCTTCGGTAGGCACGCAACCGCGATTTGGCTAGAACGGTCGTCCGCACGCCGAACGCGGCGGAAAACCACAACAATATATATATATATATATATATATATATATATATATATGATGTAATACGATCAGACTACCCCCACCCCCATGGGCCATCTTGATCCAATTATACAACACGTTCTTCTGACGCATAACTTTATTTGTGCGGTGTATGGGCAACGGACAGCTCTGTATATGCAAAAAATTAATAACCCGGGTTACGTGGATGAAGCAAAAAGTATACCAATGGCTTATCATTCAAAACACCTCACTGTACTGGAAAACATGGGGACAGGAATACTGCACAGTGCTGTAAATGGTGCAGACTTGTAATGTCCTCCCCCACCTGGAGGCAGCGCTACACGGTACACATTTACAGAGAAAATTTGTGTCGTCGTCCCCCCCCCCACCAGCACCCCGATACATTTATTGAGGTGATGCTGATCCTATGCAGCAAGTCTGGATGTAATTTTCCCAGAACTGTAGGAGCAGAAGTGCGACAAAAAAAAAAAACACTGAAACAACAGTTGGTGAATTATCGTCAGGACGTGTGTGTGTGTGTGTGTGTGTGTGTGTGTGTGTGTGTGTGTGTGTGTGTGTGTGTGTAATATATATATATATATATATATATATATATATATATATATATATATATATATATATATATTCTCGAAATGCCTATATATTTACACACACTGATTAAACGTGACTATATACACATTATACATGACATTAATAACACACACACACACACACACACACACACACACACACACACACACACACACACACACACGAGTGTGTGAGGTCGGTTCAAACATCAGCCAAATCAGACCCAAAACTTTTTTTGTGGAACGTGCTTCTTCCTTCCTTGATGCTCAGCATTTAAGAGTATAAAGCAAGGACAAACAGTAACAGCATTGGTTGAGCGCATACCTCCACCAAGCTGAACAGTTTACATTTTGTATCCCACTGATAGGTTGGATCTGCATCCAAACCTGAACCAAAATCGAATCGGCTTGTTCTTGTCACTTAACCAACTCGTCCACCTAGTTTTGTCATCACTCGTCCGCAACTTTTCATGCGATATATCGGTTTTGGTCCCATCTCGAAATGGTGAAGAATCACTTTAAATATATATATATATATATATATATATATATATATATATATATATATATATAAATATATATTTAAAATTCTCGTATCCAGATCTCGATCTACATCAAAATCGAACCTGTCCACCACGTTTCGTCCGAATCTGTCCACAACTTTTTGAGATACAGTATCCTTCCTGGTCACAGACAAACAACTACTACGACTCAGCGGACTCATCTGAGATAGAGTTCACAATGTCGCGCCATGAGTCTTTGTCCATCATCAGTCTCTGCAAGTCCGCTATGTCATGCTGGATATCCCTTGCTTCGCAGTCGATGTAGTTCAGTGGCCTTCTTCCTCTGGTTGGGCAAGGCAATCTCAAGCAGATCACGTCAGACATAATTTGGTCTTTGGCATGGAAACAGTGACCAGAAAAAACGTGTTCTGTGATGAGCTACGATGGTAGAAATGGGTGGTATGTCTCCGTGGATCTCTGCTTTTGTTCTGTGTTCCTGCCAGCTGATGTTCTGAACTTTCATAAGAAGCCGAGTATATGTGCCATCAAGCCGGTCCTGCAAGGCCTTCTTCATGGTCCATGTCTCTGATCCATATAAGAGTATATTCTCTACGCAAGCTCTAAAGAATGCAACTTTGGTAGATCTTGAAATGTTAGACTGCCAGATGTGCTGCAGCCTGTTACATGCACTCCAGGCTTGACCTATGCATGATATAAAGTCCTTCTTGGAATCAGCTACATAAGACCCTAAGTACTTCAAGTCTTTAACTTCATTTAGTTGTGAGCCATCCTTGGAGAAGATTGATAGATGATCAGCATCCTCATTTACTGTCATGTATTCTGTTTTCTTGGCATCAAGAAACACACCGACCTTAGCTCAAGCATCCTCAACAGAAATTAGAAGGTCTTGAGCATCCTTCAAAAGTGTCGCTGTTAAGGCAATATCATCTGCATAGTCAAGGTCTGTGAGATGCTTATCTCTGTCACGATTTGATCTTTTTGGCTTGATGTCAATTCCTTTCTCTTTCATGGTCTCTACTGACTGCCTGAGAATGTAATCCACAACTATAACAAAAAGATAAGGAGCAAGGGTGTCCACTTGGAGGATGCCTGCTGTTGTGAAAAACTCCTTGGTTGGGTCATCCATACTTTGAACATCGCTAGAGGGGTTGTTGTACATTATGGCAATTGCTTGCACTGTTTTTTTATAGGATGCCATAGTTCAAAAGAATTTGAACCATGGCATTTCTGGTGACGCTGTCAAAGGCCTTGGAGAAATCCACAAATACTAAGCTTGCTTTCTGCTGGGAGATCTTGTTCTTCTATGATCCTCCTTAAGGCAAGAATCTGAGGTGTTGTACATCTGCCTTTCCGGAAACCATTCTGGTTGCGTCGGAGAATAGGATCGAGATGAGGGGTAATCCTATTAAGCAGCAAAGAATTGTAGATTTTTGAGGCTAGAGGTGACAATGTTATACCTCTGTAATTCGATGGAAGAGAGGTTGCCTTGTTTTAGGTAGAGGGATGATGGCAAATTTGGAGAAGGTCGCTGGTTTGTTGCCTCTATAGGTTTCGTTGCAAAAGTTTAGCAGCTCTTGATGAAAAAGTGAGCTCTTCCAGACAACAGCTGAAATGTTGTCAGGGCCAGGAGTCTTGGATCGTTTGAACTTTCTCAGGCACTTCTGGAGTTCCTCCATAGAGAACGGAGCGGTCTTGATTGGAAGAATGTCAACAACTTTGTGATTGAAGAATGGATCGTCAGTACTGCTGTTCTGCTCAGGTTTGCCGAGAAGATTGCTAAAATGTTTAAACCGGCAGTCTAGACGTTCCTTTATGATGTTACCTTTGATACGGATAGCTGGAGAAGCCTTCTTATTGGTGATCTCTTTCAGGATCTGCCAAGGTGCGACATGCTTATTTTCTTGGTGTAACCTGTCAAGCTCGTCTGTCTTGGACTTCACATGGGCATCTACGACCTTGGTGTAAGCTTGATAAAAAGCAGCTTTAGTGAATTCTAAGCCTCTGCAAGTATTTCTGCTGGGTCTAGCATTGTGATTCCTTGAAGCTTTCTTCAAGGTTTCTCTGGCTGTGTTGACTCTGTTGCTGGTGGCAATTGCAACAACACTTTCTTTTCTTGGGGAGCATTTCAAGAGCAATCTCCTTGTTGGCAGTGATCAAGGTGTCATACACTGCTGAGGTGTTGTTCTTATCCTCTAGTTCATCACGCAAGATGCAGAATCTGTTATGAACTGCTACTGTGAATTGCTCACAGAGGTTGTAATCTCTCACAATACTTTTCTAGTCGATGCTCTTCATAGGATCTTTAGCTGGTGACTTGCTTTTGCGGTAGCTGATCTGGCATCTTCGTGAGACGATGTGATGGTCTGATTGAATACCTTCAAAGGAGCAGTAAGCTCTGGAATTCTTAATGGAATTCATCCATTTCTTTCTTGCCAGAATGTAATCCAGCTGAACAAGCTGACCATTTGGACGGCGGTGGGTCCAGAGCCTATTCTTGGGGTTCTGAAACCTTGTATTGGTGGCAACAAGGCGGTGCTGCTCCATAACGTCTTTCATGTGCTTCCCTTTCAGACAAAACAAGCAGACACGAATAGTGGTGAAAACAACCTCACTCCATCTTTAGAGCTGGAGGTAAATATCCGTGATTTGGCATCCATTTTGTTTTTTGGAAATTTGAAGGTGAACAAATCAAAATTCATTGTTGGATTCCGCGCATTCAAATTAAGGTAAAAAGTCAAGTTCTCAACTTCTACCCACAAATGCCACTTGATGTCTTTTCCTGCCCTCTTTCTCAGAAATCCATTCAATCTAAAATTCGGCAGATTCCCACGTCATCAGGATAAAATAATACGTTACAGCGATGACAAGCTCATCGTGGTGGAACTCGCAGCCTTGCACCTGCTGGACACAAACATGACAGGAGACGTCATTGCACTTTACATTAACGACAAAAGACGTTGCTCGACAATGGACCTGCGATCCCACACAACCTCCATCATAATCCAGGGCCTAAAAGAGTCACACAAACAGGCGAATCACACGGCGATAAACAATCCTCCTCGACTAATAATCACTGAAACCCGACCAAATATCACTCGACTAAAATATCAATCCTCCTCGACTAAATATCACAGACCTATTGGCCAACTATTTTAACATTATAGCAATTTGTTTGCCATTTTCAACACCTTCCACAAATTTCCATCATCACTTCTTCTGTTCCCTCCTTTAGTCACCTGGACCAAACATCGATGAACTCACATCAAGGCTGCTTTCTGTTTCTGCTTTCCCTTCTCTGCTGAGACTTATGCTGCCCGGCTTTACATGGCCTTAACCCGTTTACTTGTCGCTTCTTCTATTGTTATTTATACTATCAACAAAAGCGCCGCAGTTGTCGAGCCCGGCTCGTCGGAAAAGCGCGTTAAACACAGACGTCCTGGGGATGTCGTTTCGGGCGATGAGCCAACCGATTGTGAAGGCGCAAGCAAGGGAACGACGCGCCCTTTCTGCTGCCATGCAGCTGCGTGCCCCCTGCCTCTTTGCCTACGCTTCCCCGCGGCCACGATTAATTGGCTCTGGGGTGACGGAAGGGGACGACGGGAGCCGAGGCTCGCCAGGCTCATTACAACGTGTCAAAGCCGCCTCCGGCACGCAGCGATCCTGCCTTGTAATCTCCCCCTCAGCCCGCCCATCGCTTCGCGCGTTTACACCTGCGCCGTACGTTTCTACGTGCAAGACGTGCCAGGAGCGCACGGTGCGCTTTTAACGAGCGTGCCGTGTCGGTGGACGGACGCCGAGTGGACGTTTATTTCGTGGTAAGTGCTCCGTCACGACTCGCTTTCTCATTGACATGGTGCTTGGGATTCATTCAATGTACCAAACACGAGTACTGATACATAAATACATACAGCTCATCCCAGTCCCATCCAACGTTAGAATTATAGAACAAGACAAACTCTGAATCGCCGGTTCGAACCACGGACGAGGTACAGGGATAAATCTTAAAACCTGGGCCGGTCAAAAAGTTCAAGCACTGCGAAAGTTTTGCCTTTTTTTTTTCAATAAATATATCGCTCAAAACAAATTGTTTCTCATTCTTTACACTTCATCGACAAATGAAAAATGTTGACGTTTCATGGATGGAAAAAATATGTCCTTCCGATAACTTTTTGAAGAATCAGGTTGAATCAACAATTGGCGTCTTTATTTGAGCGGAGTATATGGTGGTCGTATGGCAGCCTAGCTGCTGGGGTAGCTATCATTTCTTGAAGCGCGACTGTGTCGCTGATGCAGTTCCCCTCCACCGGTACACACACTGGAACTGGTACTCATTTCGCCGACCTCGGAAGGATGACAGTCTGAGTCAATCCCTGGTGTGTTAATTCAGTGGCTGACGAGGCTTGAACTCAGGACCTGAGGATCCCAAGCTGCCACCCTAACCACTGAGCCAATATCAGGCTCAGCAGAGTATATCTGGACCAGTGTTTCTCAAGGTGGGGCGTGGCAATATTTTGGTAGGGCATGAGGATTCAGAATTAATGAATTAATATATGATCGCTTTCGAGAGAAAGCTAAGAGAAATCGATTGGAAATCACGAAACGTGGTGATTTAAGGCTGAAACTGACAAAATTGGTTCCTCGAATCAAACAAATCTGCAGCCAGCGTCAAGGGCAGGGCTCCCATTGAAGTGAGTCGCAATTGAATAAAATTCGCAATAAAGTTTTAATAAAGCCTTTTGAATACTTGTGTAGTATATACTGTTGTGTCTCCAATCATGGCGGGGCATACAATTTTTTGAAAATCAAAGTGTGGCGTGGGACAAAAAGGTTGACAAACACTGATATAGACAGTGCTGTGCAAAAGTGTTGGTTATTTTCACTTTTGTGGTGTTATTTCAACTTTACAAATCTCTCGAAAGTTAGAAGTGTACAATATCGGTGGAAAATAGTTCAAATTTCTGTAGAAGTCAATCTTATATCACAGTTCCCTCTCAGTATATAAAATAAATTAGGAAATTGTAAAAGTTTTATTTTTGCTTTACATATTACATTTTATTATCACATGCTAGTAATAACCACTTACCACAAAGAAAATGTGCAGGAAACAGTTTGTGGATTTTGTAGAGTAAATTACAATAATTACTGAAGTAATCAACATCAATAATATTAATGTGAATGACATGAAACCACAATTAAATTAGCAATTTAATCTGTGACATTAGGTTTCATCAGCTGTTGAATCCCTTGCTAGTGAATCCCTTGCTTTAAAGTGTATGAGTAGATTCAGAATGACGCCAAGAAAGCGACTTTCAACAGAACAGTGTGTGAAGATCCAAACTTTTCGAGAAGAAGAAACTATAAAGAAAATAGCAAAAAAGCTGAAGATAAGAAGAAGCAAAAAATCTGAAGAAGAAACTATGAAGAAAACAGCAGAGAAGCTGAAGATCTCATGCAATGGTGTAGGCTACACTTTGCAATGCCTAAAATAAACTGGCTTGGTACTGTTGTGGGGTGCTCGGGTTTGCAACAATTTAGTAGGCCTTGTGTGTGGTATTAGCTGAATGTATTTTATTCAGCAATTTTAGACCAAACAAATGAATGGAAAAAGAACCCTGAAGTCAACCTTCAAAAATGTATTACATTCACAGCATCATCAACCAGTGATGGGGATGAACAACCACTGCCTCAGCCTCCAGCAGATAATCACTGCAATTGCACAATCTACCCAACACCGATGTCCCAGTAAGCACAGAAAGCACCATCCTTGTTTGGCCCAGAGCAGGCCCATCTGTTGCTTATGAGTTGCAGTCACCGTCCATCAGGCTTTTTCCCACGTCCAACTGGTCCAGTCCACCAAGGTAACTCGAGAGAGTGGCTGCTTGATCCACCAGAGTGCTCTTCATGCACTCTCGACGAGGCAGACCTCGTCTGGCCACTCACCAACTCACTCCCTCTCTTTCTAGCTCATACATCCTCTTCTTTAACTTTCCTCCTGGCAGTGCCGTCACCTTCCCCCTCTTTCCACTTTCTAACAGCAAACGTTTCCTATTTTTACTCTCATCTAATTCAAAGCTATTACAATAGCATAATGTTTTATTTATTTTCACATCCCTTAAGCAAATTGCCTTGTTATCATTTTAACATGAACTACTGCTCTCTTGAACTGAAAGGGTAAAAGTGACCACACACTAAATTTCACTTTCCAACATCTTCCCTGCTTGTTTTATTGGCGACCCGTCCATCAGGGTTTAAATATAGTGCCTTCAACTTTTCTTCATTATAAAAAAGAACAAAAACATATATACATACAGTATATATAACCTAATCAATTATACAGAGACAAATCTAATTTTTTCTAAGATCAGCCCACCAAGTTTTTGATTGGATTATCCCATAATCAATGGTATTCTTCACTCGAAAACACTTCCCCCTTTATTGCAAATGCTTTTTTTTTTTTACTGGGTCACCATGTCAGCACAGATTGAAGAAGCCTTGCAGGGTTCGGACGAATGCCTTGAGTATATCTGCTGGACCTCGTCCATGAGCCAGCCATCGCTATTTTGGAGTTGACTACCAGAAAGGGGGATGACTAAAAGCCACTATATTTTCCAGTTTGGTTAATGTCTGTAGTTAATAAAAAAAGATGTGATGGACATCTCAAAAGAGTACTGAAACACCTTTTTGGCAGCCATCTTGGAAAATGGCTGCCTCATTTGATCACATTCCTGAAAATTATCAAAACGTTGCAATGGCTAACTGAGGCATATACAACCCTGAACCCAACACGCTGTCATGGATTAAATTCCTGCAGCGCACGCAAGGTCCCTCTGCTCAAGCCAGTGCATGTCCAGGCCCGTTCAGTGTAAAATTTGGCACATTCCAGTATAAATTTTCGAAACATTGGTCCATTGGATTCCGAAATAATTGAGAAAACAGGTCAGAGTTTGAATTTTTTGCGTACAAAATTTTCTATACCTGACATCATGCTAACTGAAATATTTATTATAATTAATTTATTTCACATGCAGATAAGAAATATTTAACATACAGATATAAGAAATATTTAACATGCAGATATAAGAAATATTTAACATGCAGATATAAGAAATATTTAACATGCAGATATAAGAAATATTTAACATACAGATATAAGAAATATTTAACATGCAGATATAAGAAATATTTTACAAGCAGATATAAAAAATACTTAACATGCAGATAAAAGAAATATTTAATAAGCTGATATGTATATATATATATATATATATATATATATATATATATATATATATATATATATATATATATATATTGTTATGTTTGTGGGGTAGATGGTAGAATTTCATAGCAAAGGTAGAATTGTATAGTGTACCATGGTCTGTGGACGAGCAAGATACATCTCGATGTAATTTAAGTCAGGAAAACTGTCACCATACAGGGGTGGTGCTGTGTTAATAAGGTAAGGATTAAGGCTAATTTCTCCCAGTATGTGATTGCCCCCTGTGACCTTTTCCTATATTTTTGCATTTACAAAACCAGAAATAAAAGAACCACGTTTTCAACAACAACAACAACAACAACAACAGAGCCGAACATTTCTGAGCAGGCAAAAGAAACCCCGCCTTCCCGGCTTGGTACCAGCAAGTCATGCCCCTGAGGCTGATTGTTTGGTGTGACGTCGGAGAAGAGGGCATGATCGGAGAGCACATAGTTCGTGTGAGGAACGCAATTGAGAAAGAGGATCTCGTTTTTGCTCTCCTCTCGGCATGATGAAATAGCAGTGCGATTTTCGTGTTCATGCTGTGTAAATTTGCCTGCATTCTGGAGGAAGACGCTAGCCATTGACGGTTGCTGGGTCATGAAGCACATACGTTTCTGAGGAGAAGAAAAGAGAAGAAGAGCACGCCTCATGGCCTTATCTTGGGGCCTCAGAAATCGTCCCGTCGTATGGTAGGCGGCAACCATTTGTGGCTAGCGGACCTGGTGTAAAGAGGAGTGGGGTCGGCAGGTTCATTCGTGAGAAGAAGCCTTGGCATTGAATACCACCACACAAATACCTCATGCACGTTTCCCACTCAGAGAGTGGCTTTGTGCCATTTTGGGTGTGGTTACTCATACAGTGATGATGCAGTTCGATCACCAAGCTCCTAAAAGATAATCTCTGGACCACAGCTAAGTGCCAGGATAAAGGAAAGGATTTTCTTTAATTTTATCTTTCCCCTTGTCTGTGTCTGAGTCTGTGTGGAGATGTCTCAAAATTAGCTTTAGTTTCCCTCACATTTTTATTATCATGCGTTGATTTATTTCCATTTTAAACATTTGATTTATATTCATTGAACCATTACTTATTAAATTTGCTTTTGTCTGTCTATTCGTTGTGGATTCGAGTACAAATCCTTGTGCTTCCATCTGATACATGCCTTTGCCGCTCTCCATCCCGCACACACTATAATCTCCAAGGATCACGTGTTCACCTCCAAGGTAGAACCGTTCGGCAATCCGTCCATGTCGGTGTTTACCGCCCCATCACCATGACAACTGGGTCAAGGGTGGGATAATTTACTTAACCGACATGGACACGACTACATAACAATATATATATATATATATATATATATATATATATATATATATATATATATATATATATATATATATATATATATATATATATATATATATATATATATATATATATATATATATATATATATATATATCTGGAATACTGGCAGGATTCATGAAAATAAACATTTTTTTAAAATTCAAAATTACAGTATACACAATAAAATAGTCAATATCAGAATATTCACGCCAAAATACCCCCCATTGGCCTTTTAATTTATTTCGACAAATTGTAAAAACATAGAGGGATGAAATCTCAATAAAATATCCAAACAATGAAGAATGACACCACATTACGATGCCACAATACAACATCTCAATCCTCTTCTGGTTTCGCAAAGTGATCTTTCCTATTTTTTGGAGGGGGGCCACTTTTGCCGATGAGACATCAGTGTGAGAGCCGCCACACCGCCTGCAGGACTCCATAATGGCTGCTATTGGGCCCCGGCTCCACATACTCTTCTTCATGTGATTAACTGGGCTGCAAGCATCATTGTTTGTATACTGCCATCCTTTGATGGAGTCATGTTACGGTATTTTTGTGTTCGGGATTATGATGTGCTATTTTCACATTTGTGTGTTATCGGCCACACTTTAGGCCACCATGGGCCGCCAGTGGCTCACCAGCCATGCAATGAAGAATAGAGGTTTCGCATCACATCTTTTGACATTTTAGTTTTGTTCTGGGATTGTGATGGAACAATGTTGAAAGATGTTGTGATGGTAAACCAGAAGAGGATTGTGGTGTCATATTGTGGCATCGTAATGTAGTGTCATTCTTCATTGTTGTTATTCTTCTTCTTCATTATTCTTCTTCATCCATCAATCGCACAACAAAAGTGAAATGTCAAAAGATGTCGTGATGGTAATCCCGAAAAGGATTGTGGTGTCGTATTGTAATGTGGTGTCAATCTTCATTATGTTATTCTTCTTCATCATTCTTCTTCTTCTTCTTCTTCTTCATTATTGTTCTTCTTCTTCATTCTTCTTCATCCATTAATCCCACAACAAAAGTGAAATGTCAAAAGATGTCGCGATTGTAATCCATAAGAGGATTGTGTATTTTGGCATCGTAATGTGATGTCATTTCTACCTTGTTTGGTTTTTTTGAGATTTTATCCCTTTATGTTTTTACATTTAATTTTTTTCTGTTTTTGCAAGTTTTTTTAAAGTAGTAAAATGCTTAATGATTGATATATTTTGTTATTTTGGGATGGATTAAATCCATCTATGTTATTGAATTGTTTTAACACTTTTTTCAATTGATTTGGGAGATGGTTACTTGGATATGTATCGCCTTTGGAATGGTTCTGTCCATTTTACTCTGTCCCACAATCCTGGCCTGGTTTGGTTGAGTCCACATTTATGGTCGATTTATTTTTCTAATAAAACTATTGTTTTATACATTTTTTAATTTTTGGTTGCATGCACCAGTCCAGACACGAAGTAACTTCCTCACGTTGGAATTACCATCATCGCTTCAGCAGTTATTGGGGTAGGTTGGGCTACATTTTTACATTGTTTTGAGAGGGGAAGAAGAAGTACAAATTGCAGTTTTAGAAATCTCCTTATGTGGTACTTTATGGATGTATTCTGGCATCTTTTTAAGTGTTTTTAGTTCAGAAAATGCTAGAGAATAAAAGGTATGGCTTTTAAATGCTTATGACTTCACTCTATAGTTGTTTATAAGTGTATAATTGTGCACACATTTTAATGGACGGCCATTTTTTTCCATATCATCCCTCTATTTGGAGTACTACCGTACTCATACCGCGCAGTTATATATAATCGGACTAATACCGCGCAGTTGTATTAAATTATGACCATATTAGAAAGTTTGTCCTCCACCATCATTCCGGGCAAAAATTCATCTGAAGGAGTTGAAAGATGCCGGAAAGCTGCGCTTGCTATGTTTGTACCAACCGAGGATTGTGGTGTCGTATTGTGGCATTGTAATGTGGTGTCATTCTTCTTTATGTTATTCTTCTTCAGACTAGTTTTAGGATGTGTGAAATGTCAGAGTAGTTTTGGGAAGCCTTTTTACATTAGGAATCAAAAAATAAAGAACAAAAACAATGATAACATTGTAACAAAGCAAATATTAATAATTAATTCTAATGATATTAACAAGTCTGAAGACGACGATTGTTTATGAGCGGTATTTGACAATGAAGATTGTTTCAGAAGTCAAGGATGAGACAATGTGATAATTTTTGACCAAGTTATAAAAATGATCAACATGATGTGGTACGAGTGACGGGTTATTAGCTGCAAAATGTCGAAAACCCGGTTTCGTTCAGCAACTTTCAAAATTTGACCTTTGCATAACCTTTAAAGGTCACAAAACAATGTTGTGGACATTAAAATAAGGAAACAGGATACATGCTATAGCTTATTGGAGTTAGTTCGTCGAAGAAGCTCGAAAACCCGGTTCGATTCCCACAACTTTGAAAATTTGACCTTTGTGAACTTTAAAGGTCAAAGGTCAAGGATTATAACCTTTGGTGCAAAACTTCCTCTGGAGCATTCCATGAACAATATAACGTCATATAGGCTATATGGCATTTCGCACTCCTCGGATTATCCATACATTGATGAAATCAGCGTAAAAACAAACTTGAAGCGGGCGCCATGGGCAAGGTGTTCGAGATAGAGCAAAATGGTTTCAAGACTTTTGGTGGGGAATGACCTCAAGATTATGCATAAAAAATATTGTCATACCAGCTTTCCAAGTTTGGACGGTCGTATGATTTTTATGTCAAAATTCGAAATTTTCTAAGTTCGTGACCTTGTGACGAAAATATAAAATCGAGCTCCGTGGGGCTATGCAGGTGCCATTGGGCTAACCAAATACCGAAACCCCTGCCAGATTTGACAAACCCCCTAGGAGAAGATGCAAATTGAAATCGGCTACGCCCTAAAAACACAATTCGCAATTTTCTAAGTTCGTGACCAAGTGACCTTGACCTTGGAACGAAAATGAAAAATCGAGCTCAGTGGGGCTATGCAGGTGCCATTGGGCTAACCAAATACCGAAACCCCAGCCAGATTCGACAAAACCCTCGGAGAAGATAATTTTTTACGTCAAAATTCGCAATTTTCCAAGTTCGTGACCTTGTGACCTTGACCTTGGGATGAAAATGAAAAATCGAGCTCCGTGTAGCTAAGCAGGTGCCATTGGGCTAACCAAATACCGAAACCCCTGTCAGATTCGACAAACTCCCAAGGAGAAGATGCAAATTGAAATCGGCTACCCCCTAAAAACACATGTTTTTTGGGTGTGGCTCTGCCCATAATGGCGCACCACGACCATTCTCAGGAAAACACATCGAGGTCATGATATAAACCTCCCACCAAAATTTTATCAGGATCGGATCAAAACCCACGGAGCTATGCTCAGGACAGACAGACAGACAAGCCGGTAGGCGGACATGGGTAGTTGCCTACCCAATAGAACCTGATGCGATGGGCCCATTCGATGGGGAATGACCTGAGGATTAAGCACAAGAAAATTCATGATTCTAGCTTCAAGGGTTAATGCTGCAGATCATTTTTTCGTTAAAATACCCCCACATTCAGAGGTTTTTTGCCATTGCTAGGCAACGGAGGGGTCCATAGCAACGGTTCTTTCTCACACATAACTAGGACATACCATGAACCTACCATACCAGTTTCATCTATATCTGACTCATAGTCTCTGAGATATAACGAACTTCGTTTTTTTTTATTGTTTTTGACCAGGGTTCATTCAAAGTCTATCTTCTCTGACAGTTTTCATAGGATCCGGCTGGAATTTTTTGACAATATGGCTGAATGTACTGCCCACAGTCGCTCGTGGCCCGATTTTTGATTTTCGAAAAAAAGTAAATTTGTTATGATTTCTCCAAAATTTCAAAGTCCCATTGCTCAGCAACGGTGGTGTCCATAGCAACGGTTCTCATTTGCACACAACTAGGTCATGGTATGAACCTACCAACCAAGTTTCATCGAAATCGCCATTGTATTAACGGAGCACTGGACCGAACAGAGGGACAAACAGACAGACAGACAAACATATCGACAGAAAAAGTGATAACAAGGGTAGAACAAATTTCCAAAAAATTTTTTCGACGAGATCGACTACTCAACAGACATACAGACAGACAGACAGACGCACAACAATAACGAATATAGTGGTCACTTATTTTTTTCGTAAAAATATTTTTTCGTGAACCAATAATAATAGTAGTATCATTTGGCAATAATAATGAATGTATAATCCCTGCTCTGGCGCAAACACACCTGGGCTTGGTGAAAGGCAAGCTAATGCTCAAGCAGTATTGCAGACAGGTATGCTCCAAGGGCATGAAGACAAATGCAAGTTTGGTCCAATGGACCAACTACAATACACAGTACAATAAATACAATAAATAAAGGCCTGCACGAAAGTGTTGTAGAAACACTATTCAACCAACTGCAGTGTATAATCTGATTTCAATAAAGGGGAAAATATCAATTACTTATCTCATAATTACTACCTCAAATTGAGTGCAACATCACATCATGGTGGAAGTAATTTTACATTGACCATTTCACAGGGAATCACTGGGTTATTGGATTCGATGAAATGCATCATTTAATTAATAATTAACAAACTTTCCTTCACCATTTCCCTTCCTTCCCACTACTGTGGACTATACTGGACCTTGAACAGAGAATATAAATACATGTAGTGGTGAAAAAAGCAGGGAGACAGAGTTAATAATGTAGAACTAGTGGATGAGAGCAAAGCCTTTCGACAGAGCTTTCACGTGAAAACGAATCGGCACATACGGGTTCTCTGAGCTCGATTGCCCAGAATGGTGATGGCGGACAAGCTTTCTCATGTGTCCATCTGATTTGTACGTGCTGAATGGGGAGCAGCAAGCAGTCTCGTTGCTGGATGTAAATCCATGATTCAACCCAACTCCTCCACCGTTGGCCACATTCCAATAAATACTTGATAGATTCTGAGGTCCATCGTATGCTGTGGTTTTGACATTAAGTAATAGGTGACGAGACAAATGTTCCTTCGATTTAAAACAAAGGAAGCTGACATAGTGGAGATTATTAGCCAAAAACCTCCTGTCGGGTCGGTCAGCTCATCACAAAACCCACCACAAATGGTCCAAAAATATATTACGTTCACTTCTCTGCATAAGACACGCAGTATGTTTTTAATTAATGTCAGGAAGAAATTCGTGAGCCATGGCCTCCTGTAGCTAAAGATGGCTGGCTAGAGCAAATGCAACCTGCTGCACCCTTTGTTTCATCTCACACCTGGAAGCTGAGAACTATTAAAATCCAACACTCACTAAAACTAGCCTGCGATACCATAGCCTTGTTATAAAAATGCCAGCCTACGCAAGCACATATAATCAGCAAAGTGTTTCTGCAACTTTCCAAACACCATTTATCTACTTGTTTTTAACAGTTGTGGAAGAGATGTATGACGTCATTTATATTATGTTAGCCCATTCTGCTTGAGTCACTCTTAATACTGCCTTCTTTATTGTTTGCAACTTTTCACACTTTGCCATATTACTGAGACCTTTCAAACCTGTCTTGATCAGGCACAGTGGATTTAAGAGCACCAATATTTCAAATTTGTCATGATGGACTGTTAATGGACATGTAGCATGATTCGTGATTTGTCGAGTAGGTTTCTCCAGTGATATCAGCAGCCACTTATACAGGTGCACCATCATATGTTGATAGCCTATCAGTGTTCGGATATTGTGGCGTTAAATTTACATTGACCAAATATCCTTAGAGATGATGATGAAGGTATCAGTCTTTTTGTCATTATTTATATCCTCTAGCTTTAGCTCTGGACCATGCTTCTTCTTGCATATAGCTTGATGAATGGCAACTCACAAATACAAGTCAAGATTTAAAAGCCAAATATTGGTATTAGAAGTGACTGTGTGGATTGCTCCAATGTCCCCACCAAATATTCACAATTCGCAGTGGTGAATTATCTGGTCCACGGTTTGGTCATGGTTGTCATTGTTGCATGTCGGCTTTCCTTGATTTTACATTTGTGCAATCAGGAAGCCCTGCAAGCATGGGATATGCAAATCCGGTTGAATGTGGACCATTGTTTCCTGGGTAGATCAAATTCAGGAGGCTCTTCTGTAAGGTCAGGAATCAAGTATTTGTTTGGGATGTTGGTAGATTCCTAGTGCCGTCGTGTCATTGATCTTTGGCATCAAATGCAGTCATTGAGGGCCATGTCGTGAGTGCATGTGCCAGGGTGGCAACTGGTACCACTTGAGGTGGCAAATCCTCATTGTAATTTTCAAGAAGCCAAAAATGTTTCCCATATCGGATAACCTTTGGACATCGGTAGCTTAAGGGTAGAACTATAGCACTTTTTCTGAAGCCCAGCCCTGTCCATCATCAAGCTAAAATTCCTAATTTTGTGTCTGTGTATCTGTCTGTCTGTCTGACCGTGATGCATTCACTCGTTACTTGTCTAATCTGAACCAAACTTTCCAAGGGGTCTAAAGATCACACTACACAGGTTGTAACAACTTCATTTGCACCACTCCCCAAAGAGGTTTTCCACCTTGGACAAACTCCATGTTAAGGTGTATAAATAGCTTATTTGACATTCATGGGGTACACCCACTGGAAGTAAAAATGATTATAACCATAAACTATTCGATCAATTCTGTCCAGCGCATGATTACCTTTGAAAACAGTCAAGTGTTTTTGTTTTTTTTTAACACTGGACTGAATTAATTTTTGAGGAAATCTGACATCCTTGAGGCATTCTATGCTTGTCGCATCCCCCACAGACAAATGGACTCAAGCTGCCTCAACTTGCTAGGCCTCGAGGTAGACTGTTAGCTCGACTGCAATCATCCTTAGCTCAAAAAAAGGTGCTTAAATGGGTCCTTTCCATGAATGATGTATTACATTGCCTGTCTGATTTAATTATTTAATTATTTTAATAGCTATTAGATTATATGGGGATAGTATATGGATTGTTTATAACTTATATCTTGGGGACTCATGTGTGATTTGGGAGGGTGTGGGATGGGAAGGATGGGATGAGGGGCAGCTGAATGGAGGTAGGATGAGGGTGAAGCTGAGAAGCATGATGAAAAGTCAGATGAGAGGAGGTGGAACTCGGGAGAACTGAAAGGGGCTGGACAGGAGGGGGACGAGAGGAGACGAGATTAGGGCCAAGCTGAGAGGGGATGCTTTGAGGGGTGGGGTGAGGGGAAGCTTTGTGAGGTTGAGGTATGGGTGGTGCAGAAAGTGGAGGATTGCTGAAGATGAGAGGCATGGAGAAAGGGTGCGGTAGGAAATATGCAGGCTTATAGGAAATGTGGAAGAGTGTATTGGCATGGAGGTGTTTGCCACTGTAAAATAACATGAAGGAGATTTGATTAATGTGCACAAACAATCTCTGTGAACTGGACTTAACAAGCTTCCCATATTTATCATTCTGAGATAAAGATCATGGGATGTGTGGAAGGAAATTTTGTTGAAGGCATGGAAAAAGGTCGTGCTGTAGGAACAGGAGGATGAGGGTTGATGGACCAAGTGCTCAGGTAATAGACAGGTTTGTAAAATATCATAATAATAATAAGAAGAGGATTAGATTGTGATGAAGAAGAAGAAGAAGAAGAAGGATAGGTGGGTCTTCATGATGGAGAAATAAGGAAAGTGAAGCATTTTAATGTTTTTAAAGGCTTTTAAAAGAAGGAATAAGTGTTTCCTTCAATGAAGATTCACTTTGGATATATTGAGAAAAGGGAGAGACAAAGAAAGAGGTACAGGAAGTACAAGTAGAAGACAGAATAAAGGTGTTTTGGAGTGAAAAAAAGTTGTTTTTTTTGTGTTTTTTGAAGAGTGATATGAAGGGGGAATTGGAGAATGTTGAAAAGGCAGAAAGGCGAAAATTTTCAGGAAAAATGAAAGAAAAGGAATGACAAACAACCTCAAAACTAAGAAGATTTTGTTCCTGGCGATAGGCCTTAGTGATCTGTCACGAATCTGTCACGATAGGCCTGGGTGACACGAAAACTAATTTGACAATGTAGCACAAGGTACGATTTAACACGGAAGATGGTAAAAAAACACAAACAGCAACACAGGGATGAAAATCTAACAGAAAAGCACAACAGATCTGGTACAGAAAACTTAGCTTTGATTGAGGTGGAAGGAGCAGGTGACAAATCTGACCTCCATGTGGAGCAACCCCGAACTGGACGGTGTTTCCAGCGGACTTGGCCATGTTTTTGACTTCTTTGTGAATAAACTTGGGTCGTTGGTGTTCCTGGCTGATCCGCTTTCCCATTGGCAGTGGGTTGTTTTGATTTTCGCAAAGTGATAAGACGATTACGACTAAGGCCTTGCACTACCATTAACGTACGCCACATGAGCAGCAGAGACAAGTTATAGAAGTCTGTTGTCAATGAGTTCATTCAAAGTGAGCTGTGGGCTCTCATTCACAAGATCCGTTCAATTCACAATAAAAGTTTAACCGGTCCAAACCAAGCCATCCTCTGCAGACCCAGAAAGCTATCACCCTCAGCTTGCAGATGTTTTGTAAGTGAAAATTAGTGACTTTTGGGAATGTCCTGTGGACACCATTTATTGTTAAAAAATAGTTTGGCCATTTCAGTATACTTTAACAGTTATTTACAACTTATTGAATGATGGAGCGGTGGTGGTGAGATACACGCTTGATTCAAAATCCATTTTGTTTGATTTTTTTTTTTTTGGTCAAATAGATTAATTGATTCATAGAATTGACAGTACAGAAACATCTGTAAGTCTCCCTTAGAAAGTCAAGGACAACTTGTTCACTTTACACTCCAATAATGTTTGCTTAGATATCTCTTCTATTCCTATGGAATGTTTGCACTGTATCCAAGCACATACACCCACTGACATTTTGCTTCTTTCTGTAATTATCAGAAATGTACTTTTTAAATCTCTCGACATATCAGCGAGTATTCAAAGCGATGATGGGGATTTAAACTTTCACTGCTTGTTGTCACCCTTGTGCTGATTTGCACGACTCAAGGCAACGAGGTGCTGCCCATTAGCACACTGTGAAAATACTTTACAGTGCAAAGGTAATTAATGTTAACCATTACCACCTTCCAGTTGAACGCATCTGATGCTTTATGCCAAATGATTGCCTCTTCGACTCGGACTAGCCGTTCTCGACAAAAAAGATAGACTAGTTGTTTCATCCCCACGCAGTATAAATGAACTTTGTCTTCTCATCAACCTTGGGGTCACTGACCTGGTGAGTACTTTTTCCTTTCATCAAAGCGGATATATAGTAGAGAGGCAGAAATTAAAAAGTGGCCCAGATAAGGATTTAAAATCATCGAGAGGGAGAAAATGTCATCCATGGATTGGGGCATATGACCAGGTAGGATGACATCAATTTTTGTCCCCAAAATGGCCCCTTTTAACCCTTTTTCTGTCAAAATTCGATTTCCCAAAAATCAGTGATTTTTAGGGGTTGAGAAAGAATGTTTACTCATAAAATGCTCATTTTTGATGCTAGAATGTTTATTTACCACTTACAATGAAGCATTTGATGTGCTCTACAGGATGAAATATGAAAAAGTTACAGAACATTACTGTAAGGGGTCAGCAGCAGTCCAAAAGGGCAAATGGCCCTTCCACCCTGAAAACTGGGCCCTTTTTCAGAACGGCCTCCCTAATCACAACTTCTGGAAGAACTGTAGACAAACTTCACCATTCTTCAGCATGTGGACATATTCAGGTAGTTTTTGGGAAGTTTTGAGCATGATAGGTCAATCAGGGAGTGATTACTGGGGGTTTGAACTTGTACCCTTTTTGCCGCGAAGCAAATTCCAGCATTTTTCAGGACACAGCACTAATGAACAAAATTATATGTGAATAATGCTCAATATTTGGACCTGAGTAACAAGTTGTCCATTCTAAATGATGATATATGATGGGGTTGGGGTGGTGAGAATATTGTGATGCTTCTGCCCCCCCTCCCACCCTCACCCCCACCTCCTCCTATCTTCAGAACATAACACAACAATCATATAATTGTCTGATGAAGTTTTCCAAGTTGGCATCAGAGGTGCAATAACCTGAAACCACAAAGTATTCACCATTGTGCTCCCTGTCTCATCATGAATGTTTCTATTCAATTTTTTTTTTTTTTGTATACCTTGGTCGAGGCTCGTATGAGAGCTAACACACAACTCACAGCAAGGAGGCATGAGACAAGAGGGGCGGGAGTGGAAGGGACAAAACAGTGGGGAACAGACACATTCGGTGAACTGTGGAAGGGAGAGGGATGGGGATGGGACAGGGAACATGGCGAAGAGAAGATGGACATTTCAGGGACTTTCAGGAAGGAAAGCAGGAGAAATGAAGGAAGTGGGCTTGGGTGGATTATTGGGGGTAGAAAAGATCGAGGATTTGGATGGGGAAAGATAAGAGGTGGTGGTGAACAGCTGTTTTGAAAGCCTGCAGGGAAGAATGGGAAAGAATAGAGTGAGGAAGTTTATTCCAAAGGCGGGAAAAAAGAGGAATGAAAGAGTGAAGATGAGCAGTGATTCGTGATTTTGGTAGTTTTACCAGAAGGGGGTTGTTGGCGGACCTTGAGCGCCCTGTGGAAATGTGGTGGGGACAAATCGCAGAGAGAGCAGGGGGGCAAGGCTGGAGAGGAGTCGGTAGAAGACAGAAAGACCACCGACCAACCTGCGGTGATTGAGTGAGAGGCCCAAAGACTCAGCTTCATTGCGGGAGATGCCGATGATCTTAAATGCCCTGGTTTCGACAGCGTGAAGCCGAGAAAGGTGGGAGGCAGGAGCACCAGCCCAGAGGGGAGAGCAGTACTCCATCAGGCTACGGACAAAAGCTTTGTAAGTGGTCAGGAGCTCAAGAGGGCCCAGGAAGGACTTAGCACGACGGAGGATTCCCAGTTGGTGACTGGCTTTTGAGGCGAGGTTGGAAATGTGACTTTCCCAGGAAAGGTCATGGCAGATAGTGAGACCTAGAAGCTTGAAGGAAAAGACTTCTTCCAGAGGATTGTTGAGAAAGTGGATGGGGGGGTTTTGTAAACGGTCCTTTCGAAGAGACATAGTGAGAGTGTGAGATTTGTCTGGATTGAAAGACATGTTCCACGTGTTGGACCAGTTTGTGATTTTATCCAGATCTGCAGTGAGTGAAGAAGCTGCTGCTTGCCGGTCTGAGGGATGACAGATGGTACGGCAGAGGGTGGAGTCGTCGGCAAAGAGAAATAGAGGATTTTCCAGAGAGTCCGAGAGATCATTGATGAAAACCAGAAAAAGAACAGGGCTCAGAACGCTACCTTGAGGAACTTCAGCCTGCACAGGAAGAGGGGATGAAAGAACTCCATTTAGGGCCACACGTTGACTGCGACAGGAGAGGAAGTCTGCGAGCCATGAGTGGAGATGGCCTTGAATACCATGGGAAGAGAGTTTGGTGAGTAGGGCAGGGTGCCAGACTGTGTCAAGAGCACGTGATATGTCCAGGGATACGGCTCGGATTTCCTGTCTGGCATTGAGAACCTCCATCCATTGATTGGAGAGCAGAAGCAGCATATCCAGGGTAGAGTGACCTGGTCTGAAACCAAATTGATGATTGGAAATCAAGCCATTGGAGAAGAGGAAGGATTTCATGTCTGAAGCGATGATGGATTCCATCACCTTGCTGATGATTGGGAGAAGGCTGATTGGTCTGTAGTTACAGGGATCTGTTTTTGCACCTTTTTTATGCAGGGCAGTGATGTTAGCAGATTTCCAAGCAGATGGCAGATGACCTTGGGCAAATGAGAGGGTGAATAGAACAGAGAGAGGGTGAGCAAGAGCAGAAGAGCAGGCTTTGAGGACACGTGGGCTGATGCCGTCTGGACCGGTTGCAGAATCTGACTCGAGGTTTGAAAGCAAGCTCTCCACCTTGTCAGGAGAAAAGGACACAGAGTCCAGGGACAGTTGGGTGCGACTGGGTAAAGTGGGTAGAGATAGTGATGGGTGATAGTGATGAAATCCTTCTGACAAATTCCACCACAAAGACAGGCACTGATGCAAGCCCCTATTGTCTTCAAGTAGCCCCATCTTGTCTCGGTACATCCGGCTTTGCAGGAACAAGTGACCAGGTCAGTGCATTTTTTTGGAATGGGATCCAGTGTCATAAGTTTTGGTTTCCGTTTCCCCTTTTCAAGGATCCATCCACAACTAGTGGGAGGAGGACACTCTGGGTTTGGCACTATTGCGTTCTTCCAAATGAAGGTTTGGTAATTTTCTCGGTCTTAGTGCAACTGGAGTGCATCCTGTGATGGCAGTAATGATTCCACAGAGCTCTTGCCCTTTACAAACATCTTCAATCTAACTTCATTTATTGAGGAGATGCTCCCATACCCATAGAGATGGCATATGAAATGTTTTGTATAATTCCTGGCTTCATCGGTCAACTTGAGGGACTCTCCAAACTGTCAGTAAGCCTGGCTCTTTCTCACAGACTTTCCATGTTCTTCATTTAGGTTTTCCAGACAACTGACTTGTGTCACAGCCCGATACCGAATGGTATGCAATGACATTGTCCATAGTCAGAGGTCGATAGTCAATGGCATGAACGGGGATGTATTTTGGCTTCTGTGAAGTTCCACAACTCATCCATACTTCAGAAGGAAGGTGTTTATGCTGGCCAACAGCAAGAACAAGGACATCCGTGTCACGATACTGGATAACAATACGGTTGTACCCAACATCAGTTGCCTCTTTTGCATGGAGTATTAGCCTTGTATCTGCTTCCTCATGGTTCAATTTCAGCTGTGAGGTGTTATCTCGGCTAGAGGACCAAACACCACTGGCATCCTCAAACCCCCCAGCGAGAACAAGCTCATGACCTTGTGACAAGTCACTGGCATTTCTGATAAGTTCACTGCTTAGAAATGAAGCCAACTCTGCTTTGTTTGAATGACTGATGAACTGCTTCCAGTTCTGGGGCAACTTCACACATCTAGAATCGATCACCCTTCTTATTGGTCTCATCACACCTGCACGATTTGAACGCGTTCCATCTTTGATGGACGTCTCAAAATATCTGTCAAACAATACATCAACTCGGGAGTACCCCAATGTGAATTTCCGTTTCACACTGTTGGTGAATACATCTGCCAGATCCCTGAATGTCTTGGTCTTTTCTGTCTTGCCAATGGCCTGAATGATGGCTGGTCCATCAATCAGGAGACAAGTGGGGGCATCACTGTATGGTAGATGATCCATTGTCTTGGCAGTTGTTTTCTCAGTGAGGACGTCTATGAGATCAGATTTGTTGGTGGACAGAAGTTTGTGATCGGTTTTCGTGAGTGCAAGCGGAACTGGTGAGAGTTCGTGTTTGAGAATGTTCTCCAAGTTAACGTTCCTCCTGCTATCTGAGGCTATGAGTACCCGATGGAAAATATCTCTTTCTGCTTTGACTTCAACCACTTTGTCCTTTTGGACATTGACTTTCACTTTGCACATTGTAGCAAGAGTTTGAGCTTTGTTCTGAGGCAACCTTGAATAAAAGTCTGTGAACTGTTCAATGAGAGGTGATTTGACGAAGTCTTGCACTAGGGTCACACCCTTCTTCTCTAAGGACATTAGCCATCCCTCACATCATCAGGGGCCACGTCACTTGTCGATAAAAACACGAGGTCTTCAGTTGTGTTGGAAAAAACCCAAAGACGTTTGAATTCACTTACAAGTTTAGCTATGTCTGATTGATCATGTCGTATGCCTGCTGGACCAGTGTAACTGTGGCTAAAGTCATCATTGCTGTCTGTCTGCTGTAGGTTGTAGAGAGAAAGGGTATTATCAGCAATCCGAGAACGTTCATTGTATGTTAAACACCATCTGTCCCATGTTGATTCAAGGTGGGTTATGCCCACAATTCGGCGATTCACCTTGGCAATTCGATTGATATGCTCTAGTGCCTGATCACTTGGTATTTGGCAGAATTTGCTGCTTGTTCTTTTTATTGAAAACCATCCTGCCATGAACTCTGCATGTCCCTCTGGTGCTGTGGTGACAATGTTTCGCATATCAGCCAGATAAACTGGACCCCACCGAGCATAGTTGGTGTGGTCATACAGAGCAAAGTAGGGTAACATTCTTGAAAACATCTCCAGGTGCAGTTCCCAGTTGCCCTCTCGCTCAGCCCGAATTGATCCCATCAGAATGGCAACCATTTCCATGTATTGTCTCCAGTAGGTAAACGTTGGACAATTCCTATGCGAAGAATCAAACTCCTCCAGCAGACCTAAGATTCTGTAAGTTGACTCAACGAGCTATTCGAAACACTTGGTTGCTTCTTCAGCATCCTGGTCCATGAACTTGTTTATGACACAGTCCACTTGTGTCCTTAAACTGTCCTCCAGAACTTTGCCATTCAGACTTGTCCAATTTTCGAATTCTGGCCACAATATTCCCCAAAGGGCTTCGAATGTTAGTTAATGTCCTCGCACGGCTTTGTTTGTTATAAGCGTGGCCAGATAGCATGTGCACAGTAGAATTTTCCCCGAAAACCCCACTTTCTACCCAAATGTCCTTGAGTCCAGAGGCTTCCATTTGCTGGCCGATAGCTTTCATGAAGTTCATTGTTGTGTGAAAGCCTCCGAACTGAATGATCACATCACAGAATTCATTCTCATGAAGCCAAATTATTTATGTTGCCCTGCAGTAAAGGGCCTGATCAAAGATTATGACTTTGTGTTTTTACCCTAACTTTTTTCTGATATTAGTTTTCACCTAGAAATGACTGTATACACTGTGTCCATGTCATCAGCTGGGGCTGGAATGATTGGCATATGCCCGACTGTTGTAACCTCAGACTCAAATGGGGAAATTACATGGTTAAAACCTGTCCACACAGGAATCCTTTGTTCATCGGTGTTACTTAAACGACACAGAATCCATGCAATGTCCTTTGCCTTAGCGGTTGTCAGGGAATCTCTGCTTGGGTTGTACCATTCCATGGCCACCAAAGGGAATATTGGTGCAGGGCGTTGATTACTTCGATAACCTGAGGGGAAAATCTCATGGAGATCCTCTGGAAGGGATGGGCCAAAGCTCCTTTGTTTTCCAATATCTTTGCTATGGGTATGTTCATCTACATCTTGTGAGTGATGTACATGGTTTTCTGTAGAGCCATACTGAAAGGCAGCACACTGAGTGGCATTGAACATACCTTTGCCATCAAGTGTTTCTACCTTGATATTAATGTTGTCTCCGGCGAACAGAGTGAACTTGCCAGACACTAGATTTGGTGTAACAACCAACTTTCCATTTTTCTTCCATCTTTCCACCTCACTATTTGCGATAGAAGTGTCAATTTTTTCAACCGTTTCATAACTACTACAGTGACCTGCAGCATGGAGAAGTTGAACCAGAGACTTGTTTCTAGTGGCATGGTGGATTGTGGAAGCTATTCCTACATGCTTTTGTGTGAGGGTTCTTCCTCCTGAGGATACATACACAATATCTTGCGCAATACTTAATATCTTTTCATGTTGTTCCACTTTCTGATTGCTACCTATTATCATGCTCAACAGCATAAACAGATTTGGGGGAACACAATTTTCTATGTGCTTCTGGTCCATATCATCATAATGCTTGTGGGATTGTACACACTTTAAATGTGACCTAATTTTCAAACTTACATGGTGCATACTTCTAAGAAACCCTGTATCAAGATCTGCAGCAGTCAGTGTTTTTAAAAGTTTGTGTTCAGCTTCTTTGTCTACAAGTTCTGAAACATTTTCTCTAAATGTCCTAATAATAGATTATATTGGAGTACTCGGTAAAATCAGTAAAGAATCACATTTACGCTCCTGTGCTAAGAATTCTATCTTGTCTCCGAAATGCTTCTGAATCTTCAATCTAAATTGTCGCAGCGCATTATTGCTATCCACATTTTTTTATATGGTTTCAGGCTGTGTCGCAGTCACTAATTCACAGTACCGATTGCACACAGTTTTAACCGAATAAATGTTCCCTTTCTTTATTCCACTCTCCAGTTCTTCTATTACACAGTTAAAGCATGCTTGGTTCAGTGTCCACAGCGACGAATCAACGCACAACTTAGATTTTTTCGAAATTCAACTGCTGTTTTACAAACTTAGAATAACACTTCAGGTGGTATTTACCCTCAGAAGCCACAAGGTCTGAAATACCTGAGAGGCGGTACTGCAGCAAGAGATGATTTTTTGAACCCTTGATGATTTTCTCCGATGTTTCTAGAGTTTGTACTTGATTGAGGGTACCTGCTGGTTCTTGACAAAATATGCATTTGTCCCATTGCATTCGTCGAACATCACTCCTTGATAAGACTCTGGTCGTCTTATCGATGGGATCCCCTGTATTTTCCGTTGGGCATGAGGGTGCGTTAGCCTTTTGGAATTTATTTTTCAACCTTTTTAAATGAAGTGAACTCGTAAAACATGAAAAACAGTCTTTATGCCATTTCAGTTTCTTGGATTCGTTGTCTAAGTCAATTGCACTGTTCAGAACATCAGTGTATTGTTCACATCTGCACTTGATTCTTGTCTCCAATGTTTCTTTAAATCTGGCTAATCCTTTCGAGGTAGCTTCTCTTAGGTCTTTACCAGGCTGCACTTTCTGACAAATAGCACACTTTTGGAACACGAAACCACATGGTTGTTTGCGTTTTCGAACGTTCAGTGTTGACTCCGTAACCTGCAAAGCAAAGAACATCGATTAGAATCTCTGAGGCCAATGCTAATAAATGGCTTTACCAGCATGAATAACCCCAGGCAGGCCACCAAGGCAACCGACACCCCCCCCCTGTCTCCAATGAGGGATGAGGTGACTTCAGAGGTGGTCCCTCTGGCCCCCGTGCGTGAGGGGGAGGGAGAGTATTCAGCGTGTTCTGTCTGCGCTGGCGCTGATCTGCTCTCGCCTGGCCGGTTGGTGATCCATTCGTCTGGTCTGGTTTTCTGGTCACCCTCACAGCCAAGGGTTCCTCTCGTCTCATCCACCTTTGTGCTGGCTGGCGTCCGTCGCATATCCCTCGCCCCTGGTGCTTGGTGCTGCGTCAAAGCTGTGGGTTCGAGTCCCACTGAACAAGACAGACCAAACCGCACGAGGTGGACAGGTGCACAGCCGGACTCTGACCCCCCAGCTGACCTATCCTCCTCGGCTGGAGGACCCGATGGGGTCCATTTCGTGTGTGTGCGTGTGTGTGTGTGTGTGTGTGTGTGTGTGTGTGTGTGTGTGTGTGTGTGTGTGTGTGTGTGTGTGGTGCCAGTCTGTTAAGTAGAATTGTTAAGTGCTTTTGCTCATTGTACATTGCATATTCGTGATTACGTCTGCTCTGTGTTTTCCTTCCCGATTATTATAAATAAACCCCTGTTAAATGCACCAGATTGTTGCCTGTCATTTCTTCCATTGGCCCAGTATGGTTTGGGCTTGAGAAGTCGTAAGGCCGTTTGTGCCGTAAGTTGTTCATTTGGTCCGGCGCGGCTTTGGTAACTCCCGCTCAGTTACGCCGGATAAGAGTCGGTACCAGCGACTCGGTTCGGACAAAGTCGGCTGAGGGTGTGGCTTCCCCTGTAGTTAGACAGTGTGGGTACTGAGGTAAATTGGAATTAAAAAAGTGGACGCTACCTCACGCCGTCAAAATATTGGCGACCACGGTCCTTTAAGCGACCTGTCGACTCCAGTTATCCGGGGTGACAACCTGTCAATTCCGGTGTTCGGAGGGAGACGGGCCGACTGCTCCATGTAGCGGTCGTCCTCGCCACTGAACCCGGCACCACAACAATACTTGGGGGATCTACGTCGCACTCTTAAGGGTCCTGAATAGGGTGGTTGTAGTGCTTTGCGGACAGCATCATATTGAACAAAAACGTGTGTCCAGTTCATAAGTCCTCTTGGAACTTGGGTTGTGGTTTGTTGTGATCGTGTTGTAACCAGTGAGGTACTGGACATGTGCTCTTGCAGTCGATGTACATAACTAGATGGGTCCAGTAATGTAGGAGGGCGATTAGGTGCAACCATTTGTCCTGGTAGTTTAAGGGTGGTACCATAAACAAGTTCCGCTAGAGTACATCCTCGATCGTCCTTGATGGTAGTGCAAATGCCCAGTTGAACAAGAGGGAGATATTTGTACCTCCGACTTGGGTGTGATTGGGCTTTCAAAGCTGCCTTCAACTGCTGATGGAAACGTTTAACCATGACATTGGCTGCTGGGTGATGAGCGGTTGTACGAATGTGATTGCATCCCAAGAAACTCGTCAACTCAGTGAACAGGTGGGACTCAAATTGCTGGCCCCACCTGTAGTGATGGTATATGGTGTGCCATACTTTGAAATCGAATGATGTATTAATGCTCTCGTGACTGTCTCTGCTGTGATATCATGTGAAGGAATAACATCAGGCCACCTGGTATAGCGATCAATACAGGTGAGCATGTAACTGTACCCATTTGATGGAGGTAGTGGTCCTATGAGATCGATGTGAATGTGCTCAAATCTCGCATGTGATGTTGTAAAAGTACCTAAGGAGATTTGACATGGCAATGGACCTCAGCTTTCTGACATGAAATGCAATTCCTTGTCCACTCACGAGTATCCTTGCTAACACCTGGCCAAATGAAACGTGCTGATATCAACTTCTGAGTGGATCTGATGCCAGGGTGTGACAAACAGTGGAGTGCATCGAAAATTCCACGACTGTTTTTTTACCCACAAAAGGTCATTTGTGGCTTGTAGAGACGTCACACCAAATGTAGCTATCGGAAACAAGGAGTGGTACTTGCTGAAGCAACAGTGAAGATGAATCTCGCAGCTCACAAAGCTCCACGTCATTCTCCTGATCAGCTGCTGACTGGTTGTAATCCATGGAGGAAGAAGTGTGAACGTGAGAGTGCATCAGCTACCACATTATCAAGTCCCTTCACTTGCCTGATGTCTATCATGAACTGAGATATGTAGTCGAGATGACGAATCTCCCTTGGGGAGTGACGATCGGGCTTTGTGTGTAAGGCATATACCAAAGGTTTGTCACCCATGTAGATGATGAAAGTTCTTTCAGTAAATGTCCGAAGTACTTGACGCTGAGATACATGGCTAATAACTCCTGAGCAAAAGTACTGTAGCGAGTCTCTGCCAGCTGCAGTTGTTTTGAGAAGAATGAGAGTGGCTGCCATTCTCTCTCGGCCAACTGTTGCAGTAGACCACCTACATCCATGCCTGATGTCTCAATCATGAGGCATAACAGAGCATCTCTCTTGGGATGGACAAGGAGGACAGTTTCAGCCAACTTAACTTTCACCTTTTCAAGGGCTGAAAGCTCTCGCTCACCAAGGGTGATACTCTGGTTCTTCCTTTTCTTATCCCTGAGCACGTTGGTGAGGGGTTGAAGCGTGTCAGTGCAGTTGAGAATGAAACGGCGGGAAAAGTTTTCCAGGCCTAGAAATTCTCTTTAACTGTGGAGCGATGTGGATGTTGGGAAATCATGGATGCTCTTCACTTTATCTGGTAAAGGACATATTCCCTGCTCATCCACTACATGGCCCAGGAAGGTGAGTGAAGATACTACCAACTGACACTTGGCTGGGTTGATCACCACACCATACTTAGCCAACCGGTCGAATAGCTGTCTCAGGTGTGTTTCATGCTCATCTTGAGTAGAGCCAGCCACTAAGAGGTCATAAATTTGGGCGTAAACGAAGGGCAATCCTCGGGTGACATTGTCAATGAAACATTGCAACGTCTGAGCTGCATTACGTAAACCGAATGGCATTCAAAAAAATTCAAAAAGTCCAAATAGTGTGGTTATCGCTGTCTGACAGATATCATCAGGCTTGACAGATATCTGATGGTATGCTCGAATGAGATCTATTTTTGAGAAAGCTCCAGCACCTTGCAGAGAAGAAGAGAAGTCTTGGAGGTGTGGCACCGGATAGCGATCAGGCACAGTGGCCCTGTTGAGTGCTCGATAATCTCAACAAGGTCGCCAGTCTCCAGCTGTCTTCTCTGGCACTATGTGTAAGGGGGAGGACCAGTTACGGCTAGATGGGCGGATAATACCGAACTGAAGCATATGGTCGAACTCTGCCCTGGCAATTGACTGATGATTAGATGCTCGGCAGTGAGGTTTTGCTGTTGCAGGTGGGCCTCGAGTCTCGATGTGATGTGTGATGGAGTGTTTGACTGCCGCATCACTGCCCACTGGTCGAGTTATGGTGGGGGTATTCACGAAGAAGGGTACTAAATTGTGAGGTGTTGGTACTCTTCACATACATGGGACTGATGGTGGATGCTTGTGAACCTATCCCTCTCATGGTAAGGTTGGTCGGGGTGTCAATAAGCTGACGATGTTTTACATCCACTAACAGACCAAAATGATTGAGAAAATCAGTTCCGATGATGGGTGTGGGCAGCTCAGTGATGATAAATACCCAGCAAAAAACTTGACGCAGTCCCAAATCAAGCGTCAAAGATCGCTCTCTCCGTAGATGGCAATAGGTGAGTGGTTAACTGTTTGAAGTTGTGGTGCTGTGGTGTTAGACAGTCTTGTTTTCTGTTGTGCATGGCAACATGCTCACTTCAGCCCCAATATCAACTGGGAAGCGTGTGCCAGTGTTCTTGTCAGTGATGTAGAAAAGGCGACTCTCATGGTGACTGGCAGAGCTCGTTGCAACTAGCTGCTGGTCCTGCCGTTTTTCTGTGTGGTTGAATTGGTTTCTTAAATGAACATGGCAATACACACTCTCGGGTTGCTGTACCGTAACGCCAATGGTAAACAACACATTCAATAAATTTATGAGAGAAGCTGCTTCCACTCAAACATTAAAAGTATTGTCGTGTCCAGGTGATGTAACCCCTACCTTGATGGATGGCAAATCTTCTCCCTCAAAGGCCGACAACCTAGACTCAGAGATCAATGCGCATGCGGGAAGGGGGGGGGGGCGCAATGGTGGAGGGGCAGAGGAGCACAGGGGCGCTGCACCAGGACAGCACAAGGGTTTTTTTTTTTTTTTTTTTTTTTTTTTTTTTTTTGTATACCTTGGTCGAGGCTCATATGAGAGCGAACACACAACTCACAGCAAGGAGGCATGAGACAAGAGGGGCGGGAGTGGAAGGGACAAAACATTGGGGAACAGACACATTGGGTTTATACTCGAACCCCATTACCTGTTGTCAGGTCAGGCCAGATTAGATCTCTGACTTGCTGCAGGTATCATGTAAACCTGTACTAATCTGTTCCATGGTCGGGTTGGCGGCGACCAAACCATCTCCCCCACCGGGTTTTCTGGTGAGGAGGGTGCATGATATGGACACTCAGCAGGATGAATAACAAAACCTGTCAAGGGGCGGAGGAGCTCCTTGTGAGCCAACGGCCATCCATACCTCGTGCCCAACTGTCTGCGGACGTCCTCCTGCAGTTGAGTTACTTCTTATTAGGAGAATGGTGACAGGATTTGCACTCCGACAACCGTAAAACCCTTCATTCCGCAAAACATTCTAGAAGCATGAAAAAATCTGAAAACCCACTCGGTGGGAGAACCTCCTGTGCAACTTCCCTTTGCAGGGCAGCTCACCGAATGAGTGGATCAGGGCAAAGCCTTCGAGACCTCCAATCTTTGAGGAGAGGAGGGAAACCAAGGGGTAACATTCCCGGGTCAGATTGCGGGAGAGGTGTCAGGGTGGTGCGGAGGAGTCGTCCACCAGACGGGGGTCTCCTTGGGTTAACCTGAGGCGGTCCCTTCGGGTGGGTGCCTGGAATGTCCTATTCCTAAGAGAGGATGATCACTTGTCTCTGTTATCATCTGAGCTTAAACATTTGGACATCGGTATTGCCACACACTCTGAGGTTCGGAGAACAGAATGCGGCGAGATCATGGCGGGTGGTTAAACCTCCAGTTGGTCTGGTCAATGTGATGGTTACCAGGCCCAAGGAGTTGCTGTAGCTGTGTCCATTAAGCTGACTCCAATGATAATTGAGGTAACACCGGTCAACGTGCATATTATGAGACTAAGGATTCTTCACTCCTTGGGTGTCACTTCCCTAGTCTTTGTATATGCTCTGACTGAGGCGAGTGATGTCACCGTGAAAGACTAAATCTATGCCACACTCAAGTCTGTGGTTGATCAGTGCCCCAGGCGAGATACACTTCTCGTCTTGGGGGATTTCAATGCATTGACTGGAACTGAAAGGGATGGTTATGAGGCATGTGTTGGCCCCAATGGGTCTGGAACTGTGAACCAGAATACCACTAAGTTCCTTGACTTTGCAAGAAGTCATGGACTTAGGGTGGCCGGTTCATGGTTCCAATGCTCACAAGCTCATCGCTGGACTTGGTATTCCAATGCTGACAATGTGCCAAAGGAGATTGACCATGTGCTTGTTGATGGTCGCAGAAGGATGATCCAGAACTGCAGGGTCTACCGGAGTGCTCAGTTCCTCAATACTGACCACCGGTTTGTTGTAGCAACTCTTAAGTTGCACCGTAAATCCAGGAGAATGGTACCATCCCAGCCTAGGTGGATTTTGGCATGCTCAAGGATGGGAAGGTAGCTGAGGAGTTTGCGAACAGGCTGAGTGGACATTTAGGCAGTCTGGGTGCTTTGGTGGCTCCTGAAGAGTTGTGGAGTGCTTTCAAGACCACCCTCCTTGATGTTGCTGATAGATGTCTTGGAACTCACTGGAGGGCGAAGAAGAATTTTTTCTCTCAAGGGATGCTGGTTACTATTGACCAGAGACGCAGGGCCAGGCTGAATGGCAGAGCTGAGCTGTTCAGGGAGCTGAGGCGTAAAATTGTACGTGCATCAAGTGTGGACAAGGAGGCAGATGTGCGAGGAATCTGTGAGGGGGGTAGAGAATCATCTGTGGTCAAGTGATTCTCGTCCAGCTTATTGGGGAATTGCATTCGTCCAAGCCCATCCCTCGGTGTACTGCAGTTAGAGCAGAAGGTGGTGGGCTCTTGACAGAGGAGTCCGAAGTGAAGGCCCGCTGGGCCACTTACTTTGAGCGGTTGTGCCAGACTGATCCACCAGCTGTTAAGTTGGATGTCAGGGGCGTCACAATCCCTGTTGCTGACCCTCCAATAAACCTTCCAGCTGACCCTCGTTTGTGGAAAAACAGGCTGCGGTGAACCGGTTGAAATGAGTTAAAGCTCCAGGGATCTGTGGCATCCATGCTGAATTTCTCAAGGCTGGTGGAAATACTGCACTCGTGTTGTTGCATGCAGTTCTCTGCTCTGCTCGGAACACAGGCATCTTCCCAACTGACTGGAAGAGGGGCCTTGTTGTCCCTCTCTGGAAAGGGAAGGGGGGTGATCGCCAAGACTGCAGCAACTACTGAGAGGTGACGCTGCTCTCAGTGCCGGGGCAAGGTCTTTGCTCAGATAATTCTTGATTGGGTTCGCCAGCATCTGATTGAGCACCAGCATCCACAACAGTCAGGCTTTACACCAAAGAGGTCAACGATTGACTGTATCCTTGTTCTTCAGGTCCTCACCAAATGCAGATGAGAGTTTTGGCAGGGGCTGCTTACAGCTTATGTTGATCTCTGTAAAGCGTTTGATTCAGTGAATCAGGATGCCCTCTGGAGGATTCTTGGTCTTTGTGGGGTGCCACCAAAACTGATCGATCTGATGGCTCAGCTCTACTTTGGTACTGAGAGTGCTGTGAAGTGTGGTGGTACCATCTCTGCCTTATTTCCAGTTGTTATTAGAGTTTGTCAGGGGTGTATGCTGGTGCCCATTCTTTTCAGCACTTGTATGGACTGGATTCTGGGGAAGATATCGGAAAGATCAAGCTGTGGTGCATCGTTTGGGAATGTCAAGATCTCTGACCTTGATTTTGCAGATGATAAAGTCATCTTTGCGGAGACTCTGGATATCCTATTGGGGGCTCTCGAGGTGCTGAATGAGGAATCGGAGCCGCTGGGATTATAGGTTTCCTGGGTCAACACTAAGATCCAGGCTTTCAATGACATTTTGGATGCTGCTCTCTTGTCTGTATCTGTTTGTGACGAGGATGTTGATGTCACGGAGAGATTCACTTACTTTGGCAGTGATATTCATGTCTCTGCTGGCTGTGAGCCACTGGTCAACAGACGTCTGGGTCGGGCCTGGGGAGTTATAGATTCACTGGATTATGCGGTGTGGTGCTGCCGGTATCTGTGCCGGAGGACGAAAGTCCAAGTCTTCAAGTCCCTGGTCCTTCCAGTCTTGCTCTATGGGTGTGAGACTTGGACTCTGACCAAGGATCTGAGACGGAGACTTAATTTCTTTGGTACCAGGTCTCTTCGGAGAATCATTGGCTATCGCTGGTTGGACTTTGTGTCCAATGAGCGGTTGCTGAGAGAGACTCAAATGAGATTTGTTACCTGCATAGTCCGTGAGCGTCAGCTGCGGCTCTATGGACATTTGGCTCGTTTTCCTGACGCTGATCCTGTTCACCAAATTCTCTCAGCGAGGGAGCCTCATCAGTGGAGGAAGCCTATGGACCGACCACGTGCCTCACGGTTGCAGCAGTTTGATCAGCATCTCAAGGAGATAGGGATGGGCCAGGCATCTGCCTGGGGGATGGCCAGACGGACGCCCCTGCAGTCCCGGCGTAAAGTGGACGCAGTGACGCGCTGCTCTGGCGCATGCTCCCATACCTAACCTGACCCACTTCAAATATATGGATGCAGCTTCTTCAAAGGAATACATTTAATGGAAATAACAAATATTTACAAAGAACAATAATTCAAAAGGGTAATGATAATAATAATGAACTAGTAAATCCTAAAGTCGAGGTGCCTCCTCACACAGACTCAAATACAGACAAAGGGAACACAAAATAAAAAGAAAACCCCTCCTTTCAAATATTCTTGTACTTAAGGGGCTGTCACACCTTGACGTTTAAGCCAGCGTATGGCAATGTGTCAAAATGTATGTAAAATGCTGGCGTACGCTGAAGTATTGATTTTTTTTGAAAAAGTTTTGGACATATGCATAACGTATTCGTAACGTACACAGAACGTTTCGATAACTTATAGATAACTAAAACCAACGAATGCTTAGCGTGTTGTCGGCATTCACAACGTATGCCCAACGATAGTCTAATGTATGCATAGCACGGCAGCATATCGCCGACGATCACGTGGCGTAGCCTATTAAAAGGCTGCCACTCGACGATTCAAATCATAACCGCACTAGACATCGAAGTGTCAACATCACCGTCATGCCCTATCACACCTTGACGTTTTCGCCAGCGTATGCCGACGCATGAAAAATTTGTCTAAAACGCTGGCACACGTCGAATACGTTATGGGTAAGTTTTGTATATGTTAAGAGCACGCTGAAACATGCTGGCATACGTCGTAGTGCGCCGAGCACGTCGACAAATTTTAAGCATGCTCAAAATTTTTCGAGGTATGCCAGCGTATGACTCACACATTCCGCATACGCTGGCCATAAGTTGTAGGCACATTATGCGATCATTGACACACGTCGACACACGCTACTTGTAAGTTACTCATCAGTCGAAACACGTCGAGGTAATGTTTAGCGTACCCAAAACTTATTTCTAACTTATGAGTAACGTGCTTTGAAACTGTGTAACGTATCTGCAATGCACATTGACTATGTAGACGTATTTGAATGACGTCTTCCGGACCACCACAGAACTTACTGAAAGTGTTTCTAACTTACAGCTACCGTATAATGGCGTATTGGCAGCATTTAGGGGAATTGGTATATAAAAATGGGCTTCACAGGAGGAATCCGTTAGTGTTTCAGACTCCATGGTGAGTACATGTCCATGTCAGTCGTAGCAGTAGTTGTAGTAGTTGGTCCATGTCAGTAGTAGTAGGTGAGTGTGATGGGGAGGGTGTGGGTGATGATGGATCCTCCTTGCGTCCGCGTCCACGGCCATGGCCAGGAGACTTATTTGCAGCATTCTTCGAAGTTTTCTTTGGCTTTTTTTTTTAATGTTTTTCTACGCTGAACTATTGATGCTTTTTAAAGTTTTTGGCATATTCATAACGAGTTGGACAAATGCATAATGTATTAGTAACAGTAGGGTAAGAATACTGATTCTGGCTCACTTTTCCCCATGTAAATGAATGGGGGATTTTCAGCGATTCATAATTTTTTTCCCTAAAAATAAATCCCCTTTTTATCCCAAGGTATATTTATTTGTCTCCCCTTTTAACCTGGAGGTTGAACCTCATTGAATTGAACACCTGGGGGTTGAACAGCTCACTCATTGAACCTATAAAGATTTGTTCATTCTCAAATTCCTTCAATAGTTTAATTTTCTTTGCACAATAATCCCCATCTAAAATATTGACAAACAAAACATTTGAATCTTTATATTTTTTAAGATACCCCATTTGTGCCATTACGAAATGATAAACTTCTCTTAATGCTCTTGTTTGACCACCTCCTGAGCCACAGGTTATTTTTTGTTAAGCCCCGCCCACTTTTCTTTAAGCCCCGCCCACTTTTGCTAAGCTCCGCCCACTTTTCATGAGGTATTTTTTCTAAGCCACGCCCACTTTTCCTAAGCCCCGCCCACTTTTGCTAAGCTCCGCCCACTTTGCAGAAGGTATTTTTCCTAAGCTCCGCCTACTTTTGCTAAGCCCCGCCCACTCTTACATCATTTCCAGTTCATCTCTGACTCACAAAGAAATCACTAGAAAATTACAGGATGTTATGGTTTTGAAAAATTTCCCAATGAAGGCTTGCCTAGGCTTGCCCAGGGAATTTCCAAAGGAAACCACACCCACCAGTCTTTCTCTATAAAAGCTTCAAACCCAGGCTCCATTTTAAACATTTGTTCTTGCTGGCAATGGTGTTCTGTGTGCTTGTCTCGAACTCTCTGTCTTCTATGGAACTAAACCTTCAAGTTGATGAACTGGATTTAAACCTCTTATCTATTGAGGTAAGATTTTTTATTTTCCTATTTTCAAACTTTGATTGAAGCATACTCATTTAATAATTAAATAACTTAATTAATACATTATTATTTTCTCTCACAGGAAATTGTATCTGAAATACAAAATGAAAATACTGCTTTTGCTACAACTTGGGGGGAAATTGTTGGCTTGGTTGAAGACCTTGAGTGGGATGACTTTGGTGTTCCTTGGAACTCTCTGTCTTGTATGGAACTAAACCTTCAAGTTGATGAACTGGATTCAAACCTCTTATCTATTGAGGTAAGATTTTTTATTTTCCTATTTTCAAACTTTGATTGAAGCATACTCATTTAATAATTAAATAACTTAATTAATACATTATTATTTTCTCTCACAGGAAATTGTGTCTGAAATACGAAATGAAAATACTGCTTTTGCTACAACTTGGGGCGAAATTGTTGGCTTGGTTGAAGACCTTATGAGCGATCAAGACCCACAGAACGAGTTCGTCCTTGATGACCCAACCAAAGAGTTATACCTTGGAGACCAGCAAAATCCTGAAAAAGAGTTTTACAGCAATAGTACTCATTGTGAGTTATCAAGACAATACCCACTGAACAAGTTATACCTTGATGAGCCAGAATACAAGTTTTACCTTGGAGACTCACAAATTTTGAAAAATCAGTAAATGAGTTCTGCCTTGATGGTTTAAATAACTACCTTGGAGACTCAGGAAAAGGGTTCTGCCAAGATGGTTCTAAATATGGGGCCTACCTTGGAGACTCACAAATTTTGAAAAATCAGTAAATGAGTTCTGCCTTGATGGTTTAAATAACTACCTTGGAGACTCAGGAAAAGGGTTCTGCCAAGATGGTTCTAAATATGGGGCCTACCTTGGAGACTCACAAATTTTGAAAAATCAGTAAATGAGTTCTGCCTTGATGGTTTAAATAACTACCTTGGAGACTCAGGAAAAGGGTTCTGCCAAGATGGTTCTAAATATGGGTCCTACCTTGGAGACTCACAAATTTTGAAAAAATCAGTAAATGAGTTATCCTTAAGAGACTTTGTAAGTTGGTTTTACTTTGAATACTTGAAATGTGGGTTCTGGATTGATAACTCACAATGTGATACATATCTTGGAAACTCAACGGGAATGTGGTTATACCTTGAAGACTTGGAAAGTTGGGTTTATGTTGAACACTTGAAACTTTTTTGGGGGCTTTTATTTATTTATTTATTTATTTATTATTATTATTATTTTATTTATTTATATTTTGGAGACTTTTGGAGTTGCTATCACTCTTTGGGATCTAAACCTATCGATGTAGTTCTTTGTCGGATGGTGCTTGATGGGAGCAAGATCAAGAAAGTTCTGGGAAGAAAGTGCAGGCTTACTCCCCACTTTAACGTCATCAAACCTGAAAGCCTTAAAAGACAGAATTGGAAGAAGAAAAAAAAAACGTAAAATATATATATATATATATATATATATATATATATATATATATATATATATATATAGGTGGAAATCTCATTTTGAAAAAGACTGTGTTGGGTGAGGATTGAGTTGGGGTTGAGATTTTGAATGTGAGGGTTGGGGTTGAGATTTTGAATGTGAGGGTTGGGACACACACACACATACACATCAACAAACAAAAGTTAAGCCTTGACTATTCAGTTGAGGATTCTGTGTTTGGGGTTCACAGATCTAAGAACGTCCCCCTTGACACACATTATATACTGTTATACACCTCGGACTTGGCCCTCGAGTGTCCACAACGGTGTATAGTAGGAGGGAGTGAAGCGCCAACCTATTGCTCCCATTACACACACACACACACACAAACAAAAGTTAAGCCTTGACTATTCAGTTGAGGATTCTGTGTTTGGGGTTCACAGATGTAAGAACGTCCACCCCTTGACACACATTATATACTGTAATACACCTCGGACTTGTCCCTCGAGTGTCCACAAAGGTGTATTATCTGCTTAGTTTTGTCTTTTGTAATTCCTGTGAATAAAATGAACCTAAAATCTCTTCCCCTTCCAAATCATATATTTTATAAGTCCAAGGAACTGTATCTATTACATCAACAATTTTAAAAAGTTCTTTCGTCCATCGTTCAGTAAAACCCTTTTCAAAATGAGATTTCCACCTATATATTCTTACGATATCACCAACTTTGAACTTAGGTTTTCTGACATTAATCTCTTTTTCATATTTTAATTTTGTAAATGTTTCTGATGGCTTCATATTCGTTGACGTGTGAATCGTGTCATTATACTTATCCACAATATCCTGAATAAAAGATGACCATTGTTGTGAACCGAGTTGTGTGAATTTTTTATATAGTCTCTCTTTTAAGGTACGATTAAAACGTTCAACAACAACTGCCTTCCCTTCATTAAAGGTACTGTATAATGTAATACTGTTATTTTTTAGAAAATTCATAAATGTCTTGTTATAAAACTCTCTACCCTCATCAGTCCACAATTTCTTAGGTTTTCTCTTACTTTTATTAAATATCTGTTGAAAAGCTAACATAAGAGTATTACCTGTTTTGTTTTTTAAAGGGACAACCCACGCATATCTACTCCTCAAATCAATAACGGTTAAAGCATACTTGTACCCCTTATCATTATTGAGTTCAATCAAATCAGCAGACCAGATATAATCAACTTCCTTGGAATAAACTTTCCTTCTCTGAAACTTTGTGAATATTGGTTTATGTAATTCATCAGCTAATTGCTCTTCAGTCTTAATGGCATCATTAGAGCCTATAAGTTTTTTGAATTTCCAAGTCCAAGTTTCAATTTAGCACTAATCATCTTCTTCACGATGAACCTATCAACTTTTTCTCTCAAGGTTGGATTTTGTATCAGAGACAAATTATATAACATTTCTCTATCGGCTTCATGCTTTTCTTCCAACGTTGTGGTATTCCCATAATCAATATCGTGTCTCATGCACACTTCATCAACTCTATTGATTGGTTTACTCCAGGATTTAGGATTGTCTGCCTCATCTAATCTTTTATCCAAGTTTGTGCCTGGACCACAGAAAGAATACCCTGGAAGATGTAATTCCCCTGGTATTCCAGTAGTTGTAAATTTACTTCCTGATAAAAACTTTTGTATATCTCCTCCGAGTTTGTGTTTGGAGATAAATTGATTTTTTTTTTGAACCACACACCGAACATATACCTTTTTGTATAACCCTGTTATTTTTACTTTTAATATATGAAATATTTTTAGTATTAGTTTTCTTTTTACATTTGAGACAATAACTCATTTATTTATGAGAAAAATTTCTGCAGAGTGCAAAAACCTTTTTAGTTTCCAACATGCACATTTGAATCTTAATTTTTAAAACATAAAGAATCCTTAGAAATGCCTTCACTCTCTCCTCCATTTATTTAAGAAAAAACTTGAATTAAAATGAATAGCTTGACGATGCTAATAGTTTTGTTGAAAGTATTGCAAATAGACTTGTTAATTCTTTGTATTCCTCCCTGGTGAGATAAGTTATTTTCTTTAATACCTCTATTCTTTTTTGAATCTCACTGGTTTCCATATTTTGATATTTATTCATTCTCTCTCTCTTCTCTCTTTCCTCCCTCTCTCTATTCTCTCTTTCCTCCTTCTCTTTCTTCTCCCTCTCTCTATTCTCTCTTTCCTCCTTCTCTCTCTCCTCCTTCTCCTTTTCCTCCTCTTCCCTCTCTTCTTCAACTCCTTCCTCATCCCTTACTATCCTTGAATCGTTTACACCCCATAGAATATTATACATATATTCATCAGGATTTCTTGTTATTCCTGTATCCAAAATAATTTTTTTACAACAGGAAACCAATAAAATTTCTTTTGAATTTCTAAAAGAGCCTTACCTTTTCTTAACCTTATAATTTTTTCATTATTTAACATTCTAATTAAATCTAAAGTTGTTGGTTTATCAACATCAGCATAATGCCAATCTTTTATTGAAAATACCTCATTCTTATGTTGTAGAACATATTTATTAAAATACCGAATACCCTTTTCTTGAAGGTATGCTTGGACACAGAAATGATAATTTTCTTGAAGCCTTCTTGCTGTCATTTATGTATTAGAAATATATGTTAGAATAATATTATGGCACGAAACACCTCCCCATCTTCCCATAGTTAAATCATTTTGTATTTCCTTACTTATTATATATAATCCTGTTTTTTCTGTTTTCATGAGATAAACAAGGGCAAAACCATTATTATATTTACCCTTATTAAATTCTTTTATTTGTTGTTTACTAATCGTGGCTCCACAAAACTCATTCTCGATACCAAGTGGATAATATTCTTCCTTACGAGACTGATTTAATTGTTCCAGGTCTTCGAGGTTAATTTTAAATGACCAATTATACCCTAAATCATTCATATCATACCCCCATTGTTCTATTCTCATACAAACGATACGCCCTTCTTTATAAAAATTTATTTTAATTCGAACTGTGAATTCTGTATGACCTGGAGATAATATCAACACTTCTGTATCTTTGGAATACACAGCCGTTTTATTTAAGTATATATATTGTGATAAATCGCTTAATCTCACCAAGTCATTCGCGTCAGTCGGGCTTGGATAATTTTTTAATTTATAAGCATTTTTCATGTTAATATTTTTGTTTATATTATATTTATGTCGTTCAGCCTGTGCCTTTGTGTAATAATTTGATAAATCAATATCCAGTTCTTGAGATACACCAAAGATAGAACCATCTTTACCAACATAAGTCATTTATATTAGATTAAAAATAATATCATAAAATTTTTTATTTTTGTTGAGTTGAAATAACACATATAGACATAATTGACCACAACACTTGGAATTTAATTCTTGGACTTGAAATGTTTGATAAACACCATTCTGGAAGAATTTTATGACTTCAACAGGTGGTGGAAGACCAAAACTATCAAAATAATATTTGTCTTGACTATTAAAAATACAAACCCAATGAGAACCGTTCCCATCATTATCTTCTAAGTTCATAATAATATTCTTTGTATGTTTCGACACATTTGTTAATTCATCTCTCATACAAATAACCACATTATGAATTTTTAATTTCTTACAATATTTGGCAAGTTGTAAATTTGATGTTGTATTCTTTCCAAATTCTTTCAACCACTCATCAATGCTCATTTATTTATTAGAAAGATATAATCCATTACCTCTTTTCGTTAATTTTACACCTGCTTGTGCTATAGAAGAAAGCATATCTCCAACTAACAATCTCGCTTTATCAGGCAGACCTTCAAGTTTTTCAGCAAAATCTACAATTACACCACTTCCACTAATTTGTTTCTCCAACTCTTTGTTATGTCTTTCCAATTCTTTTTGAGCCTGGAGTTGAGCCTTCCTTTCGTTGGCAGTTTTGACCGCTGTTGAAATACCACCCGTCAATGCTCCAACCGCACTTAAACCAGCAAATAAAGGAATTAGAAATGGGAGAAATCCTCCACTCGTCTCTCTTATTGAATATTTTTTCAACATTGGTTTTGTCATTTTAATTTTAAGTGAGCCAGTGTCATTCAAGATTTTAACCTGTTCTCTTGTGAGCAAAACATCAATTCTTACTGCTCCTTTTCTCTGAATTGTATTAACGTTAATCGTACAAGGCTTTTGATTTTGAACACAAGATGATAGTTTATGAAGATTGATTTGATTAACATATACCCCAGTTGGTACTTTGCCACTCATTTATTTAACAAAAAAATTATGTGAGACTAATCATCACACCATTATCTGTATTAATCTGCAATTCTGTTTCTTCCAAAAGCAAACAATATGTATCAACTTCTTCACTCTCTCCTCTTTCAATGTATAGGGAAGTATCCACTCGATTCGACTTTATAGTTTCTTTTTGAGCGCTCAGGTCAAACGTATAGATTGTATACAAACTTTTAAATGCTGTCATATCCAAAATAGGTTCTTTATTTCCATTACTTTCACACACCTTTTGGTAAGACTTGTATGCTTCAGCAAAATCATTTTTTTCCCAATTAATTTCCAATCTATCTCGTGGATAAAATGTTCCATCTAGAGAAACGCGAAGTTGTTTCACCTTAGCATTATCACTCAATGCATTATTCTTATCAGTCGCAGTATCACCATCTGGCTTTTTAAAAATCATCCACAGATATTGTGGCTTTCCTTCCAGAACACCCAAATTCCACGTGTAAGTAGTTTGATTGAGTTTAACGTGTTGACATCTTCTTTTGAGGTATGATACACTGAGTGGTTTCTTTGAGTTAAGTCTTCGATTCAACATCTCTTCTGTTTTAAGATTAGGAGTATATTCACTGATATACCAACTCATCTCCTCAATTACAAATTTATTCTGATCACCAAAAGCATTACCAACACCAAAAAGCAATCTATTTTCATTATCATTCCTTTGTAGTTGAAATCTAATTTTAAGACCATACAGAACTTTATCATAATCACAAAATCCAAATATACCTTTAAGAGGAACTGCCACAGTAAAACTATTTTCTGCTTTTGTATCATCATTATACATTCCTTTCCTTTGAATATATCCAGGGTCTGTGTTTGTTCCCGTTGACATATCAGGAATAAAACCTTCGACAGACCCCTTTCCCATTCTATCACTGAATGTATAGAGTGTAAATTTCATCATTTCAGATACAGCAGAGACATAATCAACCGCTTCAACTTCTTGTGTTCCAATATACAATCGCACACTATCAAACATTTTCCAGAAGAAATCATTTACAAGTGTAGCGTTTGTGTTATTCCCAGCCTTAGTGAATTTAAATTTACACAACAAGAAACTTTCGGAGAGATTCAAATAGGTTTGTTGATTATTTATTTCAAAACTTTTTGTACCATTTGTATTCCAGTCTGTTCCAGTTATTGCATTTACCTTGAAGTAATCTTCTTTTTTTAGTGGAGTTTGAGATAATAATAGTATCATCCAAATCATAGATACTATTAATTGCTTCCATACTTGTATTTATTTAGGAAAAAAGATGTTAAAACTTTTGAAACCCTGATCCAAGTATTTGAATTATTTTCTGTCGTTCTTGGGGGGACAACTGAGTTTTACCTTTCTTAATTTCTTTTATTGCTTGTAATTTATGAGATTCTTTCTGAGCATCTTTTATACTCTTTACAGCACCTGCTACATTTCCCACAGCAGAAGCAGTTGAACCAATTAGGTCTTTATGTTTAAGAATAGTTGAACCAATACCCATGAGAGTATCAATTATCCCATCTCCTCTAAATTGATGTCCAACACCCCTTTGTCTCTTAGGTTTATAGTATCCTCTACCAAGATACATACCTTCACCCTTGTAGTACGGGGAAAGGAACATCCCATCCCCTGTAATTATTTTATATTTTCCCAACTCGTGCTTCCTCACAATAACCATCGTATTTATTTATTGAAAAACTTCACGTAGGTGAATTCTGATGGATATAACTTCTCCATTAAAAGAAATCACACGATTATCTTGGTCGGTTATCCTAAAATTTACTCTGTGTATGGTTTTTCCTGACACAGGTAGATAAACCAAATTTTTAGGCTCCATATTGAATTTATAACCAATTGGGGTTGAGTATGCGCTGAATGAAAATATTGTATTTGTTTTTAATCCATCATTATAAGCACCATCAATCAAATCACAGTGAATTAACACCGAATTTATTCCTGAGGATATTTGAATGACATTATCACTGTAAAACGTCCCATTAGTTTCAATCTTTTTTGAGGAGAAACCTAATAACTCTCTAAATGAATTATCAATTGTGAAATCAACCTTGTAGTTATTTTTAACTTTAATCGTTGATTTTTGAAGTATGTTTTTGAATGTTTATAACAATATTTTTTGGTTCATCACCCTGTTCTTTCATAAGGCAGAGCAATTTCGGAAGATATTTGAGAAATCTCGTATGCTCGAATTGAGACTGTTATCGTTTTGTATCCACTTCCCGGATTATAACTAAACTTGTCATTTTTCTCGGTTATATTAAATAAGGTATTATAAGTCTCCATGGACAATAAAGATGCCTCATATTCTTTTGTTGTGTCAAGTTGTAGTGGGTATGGGAATGAAGATGTGTGGTCGCTTGTTGTGAAATTAAAACTCAGGATTGTGCTTCTCATCTTATTTAATATGAGATAAAATGTCTTTATATTGAGATTTATTAATTATTTTCATGTTCATCAACTGGTCTAAAATGGCTGATGCTTCATTAAAACAATTGTTATTTCCAGCCTTCTTACTGCCGAACAACAATAACAGTCTATTAACTAATTGCGATGGGTCATTTGGAAGAAAACTAATACCTGAACCAAGGATACTTAAAGCCTGAATAATGTGTTTCTCCTTCTCATTCTTCCTACTTTTACCAGAAAGAATAACCTTATAATTTAGAGTGTTCAGCAAATCAATATATACTCTATCATCATTATTTTCCATATCCAATGGTTTATCAATATACTTTGATTCATCCCTCACAGTTGAACCTTGCCTTCCATCTTTTGTGAGAAGAAACATTAATCTCGGAGTTAGTTTAACAGGGGTATGAGCAGAACTTAAGAACCTTAATTCATCATTAAATATCAATACCTTTTCTTGAACAAGATGAAATATTGCTGGTTGTTCTGTTGGAATGAGTCCTGCTTTGGTTTTTGAATCTGCTGAATATTCATTGTTTTGAACAGCATTCACAATATAATCAGGGGGTTGATTAATCTCTTCCAGTTGTTGAAATAAACCTTCATCATGTTCTAATTCTCCAATATGCTCTAATTCTTCCTCCGTCATTTGACTGAAATCTTTTAACATTTGGAGCTTTCTGGGAGTATATTCTACTGTGGGAACTGTGGAAACATCTTTCATTTTTTTCTTGGGAAGTTTTTAAAAGTGGTTTAAAAAATTTCTCTTGTTTTTTTTCAAATGCTTCTTCACCCGTTAGTTTCTGTCTGCGTTTCTTCTTTATGTCTTCCTGTTGTTTTACAACTTTTGAAACCAACTCTTGATGTTCCTTAAATCTTCTTGCTCTTTCTTTTGTATCCATTTATTTATTGTAAAATATCATTTTATGAATTGTAAAGATCAACAGGGAAATTTTCCTTTTCTTCATCATTCAAGTAGATGTGTTCAAATAAATCCTTTTCTTTAAATATTTCATCAAATTCTTTATTAACATTAATGCGAGTTGTAATTTCTTCTTCACTAATCCTTGCATCTCTGCTTTTCATACGTTTGTGTTGAGTTTCTTCATCAACATCAAAACCGAATGATAAAATCTTCACTCCACTCAGATATTTAATAATCTGTCTCTGTTCCTTCTGGATTAGTTTCTAATATCCCAACACCACCAGATTTTAGTTTCTTTAACTCACTCTTACAATGTGAATATTTTGTTGTACCAAGAGAAACCTCCTCAAATATTTGTCCTTCATTCCTCAATCGCATATGTTCCTCCACTGAAATATAGTGATAATCTTCACCTTTTACTTCTCCAGGTCTTATTGCTCTAGTTGTTGTTGATACAATGCGTATCACGGGTGTTTTTTAAGTAAATTTACAATATTCTCATTTGTACTACACAAGAACCTTGATTTATGAAAGTTTTTTTCCAGAAGCAGATTTACCCACAAGATTTATAATAATAGTTGTCATTTATATATGTAATTGTTTATAAAACAAAAAATATATCCCTTAATATCTCATCTTGTTTCACAACAATATATTTATATTTTTCAGTCGTGTGCTTCATATAATCCTCAAATTTCTTTTTACTACATAATGTAGAACAATTATCTCTCCAAAAATTATTGATATCTATTGAATTTAACTTGAATAAAATAAAAGTATTAGCATTGTTTCTGATGGAACGACGAGGAAGTTGAAAGTACGATTGACGAAGATAAATACAATTACAAGAAGAATGTCTCCCTCTTGTGTAGTAGCTGTCCATTACCGTTTGGTTTCTCTCATTAACACAATCATCAAAGATAACGAGGTTCTTTTTGATTTATCCAAATCTTGGGAGACGGTATATCATCCGTATTATCACTAAGAATACAAGTTATAAGATTTGATTTCTTTTTACATCTCTGTGTATCACAAAATAGTTGAATTATATCTTCAATGTTATAATCATTTAGGTTTTTTTGACGTTTAAATAAACCTATTATATCTTCTTTTTGAAGACCAGCATTAAAACCTTGTGAGAGTAGTTGATACTCTGGTTGAAAACTCGACTTTGTGAAAATTATTAAATTATCATAATCTAAAAAGTTGGGAGTGAGGAGCATTTTTAAAAGTAAGCAGGTTTTTCCACATCCACTTGAACCAACTATGAGACATCTTAATGAATTTGGGAGATTTTTATGGTTGTTAAATTTTATCTTATTTTCCCAAATAGGTAAAAAATCATTCATTTATATATTTGAAAAACAGATTATTTAATTTATTATTGGCTTTTTTAGAAACTCTATATTTTATCCTAAGTTCAGGTTTAATTTCAAGATAATCCATTATTTTATTTATACAATATCTTGTGTTGATATTTCCCTGAAAATTACATCCATGAATAATATACAACAACAATCCTTTGAACATTTCTCTTATACGTTCAGTTTCTTCCCTTGTAAGGAAAGGTGTGTTATCATCCTCATACTTTACATTCATTTCTCTAATCAATCTTGTAAAGTAATTCATTTTTGGTGTAAATCTAAAAGAATTATTTTCCTTTTTATATTTTTTATTATCATTAATTAGAAGATAATCACAGAATATACATTGTTTATAGGCTTTTGACTCTGTGTTTAATCCCCGTCTTTCACACGCAGGACAATTCTCAAATTTGTCATATGGAGAATCAGGAAAGTCTAGCATATTTATAAAGTAAAACTTTACTTAAACTGAAATTCATCTATACTTTCAGTTGTATATTACCATCGATATCGATATACTTTTTTCATTATCAGATTCAACGACAACATTTTTTATATTAAAGGTAATTTTAAAATTATCGTTAACTACTATTGAACGAAATGTCATTTCACCTGATATATTAACATCCTTTATTTCATCAAGATTTACATCTTTAGGGTTGTTGAAAAAAATACAAATTTCTCCTTGCATATTACAGATGGTCTTATCTTTTCTTTCTAAAGCTTCATCCATAAGGTTTTTGTTCTTTGATACTTTTTCTTGTTTCATTGCTTTTTCTAGTTTTGAATATATTACTAGAAGGAGAGGAGAAACTTTTGTTAGAGATACTTTAATTGATGTTCTACCAGGTATACTAAAAGCCCTTCCACTGAAGGAAATTGAAGAACTCATATTATTTACCATAATAGTTTTTATCCAATAGTTGTTATATTTATCTTTGTTCAATTTTACATCCTTGACATATTTCTCAGTATCTTTAACAGATGAAGAGATTGATTGAAACTTGTCTTTTGTGTCTTGAAACATTGTATTTATTAAGTGAAAAAGTTGGAGGATAAAATGTTTTTAAGCACAGATTCACCTATAAATTAAACGAAATTTTCATCAAGAAAATTTTAGTTTAAGCAAAGTTTTATTCTATAAATATGGTGAATACAACGTACTACGATGTTTGTAATCACGAATATAAACATTATAGAAAACACCTCCGAACCAACAAACACACATTTAATCTATTTCATCAAATATCTCCTCTTGAGTTGGAAAGAAAACATTGTGATATCTGTTCAAAGGATGTTTTGAAGAGTAGTTATAATCAACATCTTCAATCACAAAAACACAAGAAAAATGAGTTTAAAGTAAAGGGAGACTATTATATTAAAAACACTGATGAGGCATTTAAAGGGCATATAAAAATAAGGATTTTTCAATTTGGAGAACCCGGTCCATCATCAATAGCTGAATCAATTGAAATAGTGAAACCCGATGTTGAAAAATTTATTAAAAAGACATTAAAAGAAATGAAAACTTTAAAGTTTTATATGGGAGTGAAAATGAATATGAAAAGACAAGATGAAGAACAAACTCCTTATATGAGAACAGATCTTCATTTTATAACATCATTTCAAGATTTTTTGAATAGTGGGGTTTATGAAGAACTATCAAGACAAGAGGAGGATGTTGATAATACAGTGGTAGGAAGTGGATTCAATATTAAAAAAATCATCTTTTTAGATATACACATTCTAAAATCAAACCCTCTTAAAGCTTCTTCTTATATTGAATTACCAAAAGAAATAAAACTAAAGAAGGCAGTTGTTAATATTAAGAACAATGATAATAAATGTTTTCTCTGGTCTGTTCTTGCTCACTTACATCCACCAAAATGTAATTCAGAAAGAGTAAAACAATATATGAAATATGAGAATACCTTGGACATTAAAGATTTTAAATTCCCAATGCCATTAACAGATATTCCTAAATTTGAGAAAAAGAATAATCTTTCTATTAATGTATATGGATTAACGGATACAAACAAAGTTCAAATATTAAAAATTTCAAACAACTATAAAAATGAAGAAACACACATTGACCTTTTATATTTTAGTGTTGGAAAGAATTCACATTACACATACATCAATAATTTATCAAGATTAATCTCTTCTCAGGTATTCAGAACAGCAAACAAAATATATCCTTGTAAGCGATGTCTTAATTCATTTCATACAAAAGAACGATTAGAACAACATTCAAAATATTGTAGTAATCATAAATCAGCTGTAATTACAATGCCTAAACCTGGTGAAAAGATTTACTTTGAAGATTATAATAAATCTATCATTCACCCATTTGTGATATACGCTGATTTTGAATGTATCCTTAAAAAGATAAATACTGCTTCTCCTAATCCAAAAGAACCATATACAAATAAATATCAAAAACATATTCCTTGTGGTTTCTGTTATTATATCAAATCATCTGTTGGAGAAAAGTATAACAAACTTGAACATTATCGTGGAAAAAATGCTTCACAAGAGTTTGTAAAACGATTAGAAAAGGATTGTATAAGACTCACTAAATTAATGAAAGAAACAAATGAACCGATGAAATTAACCAAAGAAGAAAAATTAGAATTTAGAATGAACAATATCTGTCATATTTGTGAGGGGGAAATTAAGGAGTCTAAAGTTAGAGACCATTGTCATCTTACTGGTAAATATAGAGGTCCCGCTCATTCCTGTTGTAATCTTAATTATAAATTACCTTCTTTTATTCCAGTCTTTCTTCACAACAGCGCCAACTATGATACACATCTATTTATAAATGAACTTTCAAAAACACCAGGGAATATTTCTGCCATAACAAACACAAGTCAAAAGTATATTTCATTTTCAAAAATGATATTCACAAAACCTATAACTCGTATTAGGTTTTTAGATTCTTACAAGTTTATGGGAACACCACTAGCCTACCTCGCATCAAATCTAAGCTCCACGGACTCTTTTCCAAATCTTAATTCATTCTTTCCAAAAGAGGAAATTCTCACTCAAGAGGAAATTCAGATTAAAGAGAGAATTCAAAGTAAAGAGGAAACTCTAATTAATGAAGAAATTCTAACTGAAGATGAAATTCTAATTATAAAGAAAATTCGAACTAAAGAGGAAATTCAGATTAAAGATGAAATTCTGATTAAAGAAGGAATTCTTACGAGAGAGGAAATTCAAACAAGGAATGAAATTCAAAGTAAAGAGAAAATTCTTACAAGTAAGGGAATTTATCCTTATGATTATATGGATTCATTTATGAGATTTAAAGAAACACAACTTCCTTCAAAAGAAAGTTTCTATAATAACCTTTATGAAGAAGAGATAAGTGATAAGGAATATAAACACGCACAAGAAATATGGAAAATATTTAAGATAAAGAACCTTGGAGAATATCACGATTTATATCTAAAAACAGATGTTTTATTGTTAGCTGATGTGTTTGAAGCTTTTAGATCACTCTGTCATAATAAAAATTGTTATGGATTAGATCCTGCCCACTATTTCACAGCTCCTGGTTTAGCTTGGAGTGCAATGTTGAAAATGACAAAACAAGATATAGATTTAATCAGTGATGTGGATATGCTTTTGATGATTGAGAAGTCTAAGAGAGGTGGAATATCACAAGTATGTTCAAAAAGATATGCTAAAGCAAATAATAAATATCTTCCAAATTATGATAGTGAAAAAGATAGTAATTATTTGATGTATTTTGATGCTAATAATTTGTATGGATGGGCAATGTCTCAATCTCTGCCTTATGGTAAATTAGAGTGGGTGGAAGAAAAGGATTATGAAAAGGCTTTGATGAATATTGTTATTTCTTCTCAAGAGGAATTGAATGACGAAGAAGAAGGTTATTATTTTGAAGTTGATTTGAGGTACCCGAGTGATCTTCATAATAAGCATAAAGATCTTCCTTTTGCATGTGAGAAAGAAACTCCAAAGAAAGAATGGTTAAGTGATTATCATAAAAGTTTTAATATTAAAGGTAAATCAACAGAAAAGTTATTAACAACATTCTATGATAAAGAGGGATATGTTTTGCATCAGAGAAGCTTAAAACAGTTTTTGAGAGAAGGATTGAGAGTAGCTAAAATTCATAGAGTTTTAAAATTTAAACAAAGTCCTTGGGTGAAAAAGTATATTCAATTCAATACAGATATGAGAGCAAATACAAAAGTAAAATTTGAAGGGGACTTTTATAAATTAATGAATAATGCTGTATTTGGAAAGACTATGGAAAATGTTAGAAACAGGCAAAACATTAGATTCGCAACATCTTGGAAAGAAGCTTCGAGATTGATAAATAAACCAAGTTTTGAGAGAGAAGAGGTTTTTTCAGAGAACTTTTCTGCAATTCATATGAAAAAGGAAAGTATTGTAATGGATAAACCAATTTATATTGGAACAGCAGTTCTTGATTTATCAAAGATATTGATGTATGATTATTTGTATAATGACTTAAAGAAAGAGTATGGTGAAAATGTTTCATTGTTGTATATGGATACTGATAGTTTTATCCTAGATATAAAAACTGATGATGTTTATGAAGATATGAAGAAAAATATTGGAGTATATGATACAAGTAATTTCAGCAAGAAGAGTGAGTTATTTTCCAAAAAGAATGAAAAGGTTATTGGTAAGTTTAAGGATGAGTTGGGTGGAAAAGTAATGAGTGAGTTTATTGGATTGAGAGCAAAGGCATATGCTTATAAGTATGGTGAACAGATTGATAAGAGGTTAAAGGGAATAAAGAAATATGTAATAAAGAAATCAATAACTTTTAGAAATTATTATAATTGTTTGATGAATAAGAAAGAAGAATATAGGAAAATGAATACAATAAGAAGTTATAAACATAACATATATAGTGAAGAAGTAAATAAAAAGGCATTAGGAGCCTTTGATGATAAGAGATTTATTTTAGATAATGGAATAGATTGTGTTCCATATGGATATTGTATGATAGAGTGTATAAAATAGATTATGTTTTAACGATGGGAAGATGGGTTAGGGTTTTTCAAGGACTACCGTCGTGATTTTTCTCAATATATAAATGGTTAAACCAAGTATTAATCAAACTAAAGAGTGGAGAAAATCTCAGTCTTGGTATATAAATGGAAAACATAATGAATGTGAAAAATATCAAATAAGTCTTATTGAAAAAATAACTAAAACAAAGGTAAATAAAACAAATAAGCGAATTAATTTAAAAACTAGTAAGTTAGAGGATGTAAAGAAAAAAATGAATATCCTTGAATGGACTGAAAACTTTGATGGTTATCAATTGAACAATGAAAAAACAATTTACTATAATCTCAAAATGATATGTGGCTCAGGAGGTGGTCAGATGAGAGCATTAAGAGAAGTTTATCATTTCGTAATGGCACAAATGGGGTATCTTAAAAAATATAAAGATTCAAATGTTTTGTTTGTCAATATTTTAGATGGGGATTATTGTGCAAAGAAAATTAAACTATTGAAGGAATTTGAGAATGAACAAATCTTTATAGGTTCAATGAGTGAGCTGTTCAACCCCCAGGTGTTCAATTCAATGAGGTTCAACCTCCAAGTTAAAAGGGGATACAAATAAATATACCTTGGGATAAAAAGGGGATTTATTTTTAGGGAAAAAAAATATGAATCGCTGAAAATCCCGCATTCATTTACATGGGGAAAAGTGAGCCAGAATCAGTATTCTTACCCTACTAGTAACGCATACAGAACGTTTCGATAACTTATAGATAACTTATACCAACGAATGCTTAGCGTGTTGTTGGCGTTCACAACGTATGCTCAACGATAGTCTAACATATGCATAGCGTGCGGCGTATCGTCGATGATCACGTGGCGTAGTCTATTAATAGGCTGTCGCTCGACGATTCAAATCATAACCACACTAGAAATCGAAGTGTCAACTTCACCGTCATGCCGAAGAATAAAAAAAACCCCCAAAAAACCATGAAGTCTGGAACAGAACACTGATGGGTTCCTCCTGTGGAGGCCATTTTTATATTCCAATTCCCCAAAACGCTGCCAATACGCCATTATACGGTAGCTGTAAGTTAGAAACACGTTCAGTAAGTTCAGTAGTCATCCGGAAGACGTCAAATACGTCTACATATGTCAATATGCGTTGGAGATGCGTTACTCATAGGTTCAAAGCACGTTACTCATAGGTTAGAAATAAGTTTCGGGTACGCTAAACATTACCTCGACGTGTTTCGACTTATGAGTAACTTACAAGTAACGTGTGTTAACGATCGCGTAACGTGCCTACAACTTATGGCCAGTGTATGCGGAAAGTGTGAGTCTTATGCTGGCATACGTCGAAAAATTTTTGAGCATGCTAAAATTTGTCGACGAGCTCGGCGTACTACGACGTATGCCAGCATGCTTCAGCGTGCTCTTAACGTATACAAAGCTTACTCATAACGTAATCGACGTGTGCCAGCGTTTTAGACAAATTTTTCATGTCGGCATACGCTGGCTAAATCGTCAAGGTATAGGCCCGGTCACACCTTGACGTTTTAGCCAACGTATGCCGATTTTTGAATTTTTTTTCTAAAACGCTGGCACACGTTGAATACGTTATGGGTAAGTTTTGATAACATTGAGAGCACGCTGAAAAACACTGCCATACGTCGTTGTACGTTGGCTTTAAACGTTGTACTTTTCGGTTGTCCTCAAATTTTTTCATGCTTGAAATTTCACGACGTATGCCGGCGTATGACTCACACGTTCCGCTACGCTGGCCACAAGTTGTATGCACGGTCTGCGATTGTTGACAGACGTCAACACATGCTACTTGTAAGTTAATCATAAGTTGAGACACGCCGAGGTAATGTTTAGCGTACCCGAAACTTATTTCTAACCTATGATTAACGTGTTGTTGGCACGTTACGCGATCGTTGACACACATCGACAGACGCTACTTTTAAGTTACTCATAGGCTGAAAGACGTCGGTATAATGGATCGTTCTTGCGTCAACGTCCACGGCCACGGCCAGGACACTTATTTGCAGCATTCTTCAAACTTTTCTTGGGCATGACGAGGATGTTCACACTTCGATGTCTAGCTTGGCTATGATTCCAATTGTCCATCGGCAGCGTCTATTTAAAATAGTCGAGTTTGAGCGTTTTAACACGTTCAGAAGAAACGCTTCAAATTTCCAAACCCCAGCGTCAAAAAACAAAGGCGAGTGACAGCAATTTAAATCGTTCATTGTAAACAATGAAAATAGCTGAATGGTACCGTTTAAAAGTCGTTGAGTGTAAAAAAAATCAAATTGTTGAGCGCAAGCGTCTACTTTCAATAGTGGAGATGCAGCCATTTAAATCGTTTAGTGGCAGCCAATGAACCTACCCGTGGACACGTGGACGCAAGGACGATCCATCATAACCCACACCCTCCCCCTCACACTCACCTACTACTGCCAACATGAACAAACTACTACTAATACTAATACTAATACTAATACTGATACTGATACTGTTACTGCTGACATGGACATCGACTCAAAAAGGACTCGAAAACACTGTTGGGTTTCCCTTTTATGAGCAGCATTTTTATATACCAATTCCCAAAACCGCTGGGAACACGTCTTTATATGGCAGTTGTAAGCTAGAAACACATTAATTTATTTTTTTTGTCGACCGGAAGACGTCATTGGAATACGTCTACATACGTCGATGTGTGTTGGGACTACGTAAAGAATTGGTTCAAAGCACGTCAAACATAAGTTAGAAATAAGTTTCGCGTAAAAAAGACATTACCGCGACGTGTTTCGACTTATGAGTAGCTTATAAGTAGCCTTTGTGGACGTGTGTAAGCGTTCACATATCGTGTGTACAACTTATCCCCATCGCATGCGGAACGTGTGTCATACGCCGAGTACGTCGTAAAATTTTGAACATGTTTAAAATTTCTTGACGTACTCTACTTACTACGACGTATGATAGTGTACTTTAGCGTTCTACTCACGTATACCAAACTTACTCATACCGTATTTGACGTGCCCCCAACGTTTTAGACACATTTTTCTTAGGTCGGCATACGCTGGCAAGATCACCAAGGTGTGACCGCGATGTTGACACTTCCATTTCTACGGCAGTTATGATTCGAATCGTTGTGCGTCAGCCTTTTAATAGGCTACGTCACGACATCGTCGGCGATGTGTGCAACGCGCTATGCCGAAGTTAGACTATCGTTGGGCATCGGTTGTGTAGGCCAACAACAGGTTCAGCAATCGTTGGTATAAGTTATCTACAACACAACGAAACGTTCTGTGTCCATTACTAATATGTTATGCATACGACCAACTCGTTATGAATACGTCCGAATCTTAAAAAAAAAACATCAAAAGTTCAACGTAAGCCAGCGTTTTACATACATTTTAATACGTTGCCATCGCTGGCTAAAATGTCAAGGTGTGATCGGGCCTTAAGACAGCCCCTTTAGCTTGGGCTTGAGATGGTTTTTGTGGAACTGGAATCGAGGTGTTCCTATTCGGACGTGCCGACGTGCACAAAATTGTGCTTCTCTTGTAGTGGGACACACACCAGGCAATCCGCGAGCGGCACTCCACACCAAGGCCACACCCCAGTGTAATGGCTTTGTGCGTCAATCGTCCTCACCGATCCAACCAAGAGCCAAAGGCCAGCATCTTGTTTCACCATGCTAGCCCAATCACCTCAACACTAATTCAAGGATCGTTCAGTCCTCCTTGTCCCGTGCGCTCACCCTACCCTCTCGCATCTCCAAACAATGCGTCCCGTGCCTCCACTCTGATCACAGCTCTACAAAAATGCACATGCCCTGAATTCCCACCTCTGACTCTCTTCCAAAATCAACTCTGTCTCATGCGTTCCTCATACTGACCTCGTGCGTGCGCTCTGCCAATGTTTCTTCTCTCCAAATCTACAACGTGTCTCCGCTCTGATCACGGCTCTCGACAAATGCGCAAGCCTATTGAGTCCGATGCCTCTCAAAATGCGCCATCCTTACCTTCCTCTTGATCACACATATATCCTCCGCTTCCGGGGTGTGGCCTGCTCGCACGAAACCCAAGAAGGTGGGGTTTCTGCCTGCTCGGCTAGCTTCTAACGTCATGCCTTCAATCATCGCTCGGGTGGGGGGTGGGGGCGGGTATGACTTCGCCTGTTGTCATACTTTGAAGATGGGTCTTTCTGCCACTTTGCACATTTGCCTGTTTTAGGGACGCGATCCCCACCTTTATTGCCGATCTTGAAATATAAAAACATTGCGAAAAATCACAGAGGGGTGATTACATTCTGGGGAAGCTTATTCTTAAACCCTAGCTAATTAACACGACACCACCCCCTCGCATGGTGACATGTAACACTTAATCTCACAGGTTCCCTACTTAGATACATCGAGATGCCTCCTACACGTCCACCGACCAAGCAACTCCACACAATGCTCTATATTCCCAATTAAGTTCCTCCATCTACCCCCACAACCGTAACAGTATTTAAGAGAATCCTCAGATCCCTGCTGTTGAACGAACACCAGGTGGGTTGACTCAGCTTGTCATCCTTCCGAGATGGGCAAAATGAGTACCAGTGTACTGGCAACAAAGGGGGCACTGCATCAACGGCACAGCTGCGCCTGCGGAAAAAGATGCAGCCAGCAACTGCAGGCTGCATACGAATACATAAATAAATAAAATAATCCTCAGCGCACTTAACAGATCCAGATAACCTGCATATACCGGCAGGATGGTAGTTTACAGTCGGGATGGGACAAGAACCCAGGTAGTCAGATCACAGGCAAGAAATTACCTCAAATAAAATTTTCATTCAAATCGTCAATCATGATTTGTCTGTAAAACAATGATCACTCACTCTCACCTCCTTCAACACTCTCCCAATCACCTTTTTTGCATCAACTCTGTGGTGTTTTTTTATTTAAAAAAAAAAAATCGGTCACATGGTGTGAATGAATTACCTGACGTAGAATATCAAACATACGTTGAGCGGTGTATAAGCCTATAATCCGATGCTATGCTTTTTGCTTGCGTGCTATTTTCTTTACAATCGTATATTAGAATACAAATTAAACGGACGTGTTGCATTGAAGCAGTTTATTTTAATTGAGGAAATGGACTCGAGAAAACTTACGTGCAATTTCCCAGCGTGCTTTTGGGTGGTGTTTGGCGAGTCATTGAGGACTGCCGTCGTTTGAGAGATTTCGCTGTTCTCTTCCGTGATTGGATTTCTTCAGGTAAATTCACTTGTCTGAGCATTACCTGGAGCTGTTCTCTCTTTTATGTTTGTAGTTTGGTGATAATTTATTGACCGTACCTTGTTTTCCTTCACTTGAGGCCTACTTGATGCTTGCCTCGACTAGTCATCGGTGCGGGATAATAAGCATCAGGTGCTCAGGAGGTGTTTGTTGCAGTCTTGGCTCGTGTTGGATGTCTAGGGTTTCTCGAGACGTTGAAATCTGCCCTGCATCGCACTGGAAACATCAAAAAACGAGAGGGGGAGCACTCGGTAGAGTGCTCCGCCGCCAGTACTGCTGGGTCACTTAAGTGAACCTGATATCCTATTCATTGTAGGTCAAAACGGATCACTACTGAACCACGATTGAATTAACTAAACTAGATCGACGCCCATGTAGAAATGGAAAAAAAAATAAAATCGAAATTTTTTTTTTTTAAAAAGTTGCAACTTTTTTTTCTCTAACAATTTTTTTTTGGGGGGGGGGAGGTTGGAAATCACTAAAAACATGTAGAAATGCAAAAAAAAAAAAAAAAAATTCAAATATTTTTCAAATAAAATCGAATTTTTTTTGAAAAAAAGTTGCAAATTTTTTTTTTCTCCAACATATTTATTTATTTTTTGGTTGAAAATCACTTAAAACATGTAGAAATGCAAAATCAAAAATGAAATTTTTTTTTAAATGGCCGCCAGAGCCGCAATATTGGACTTTGGACCGAGTCCAAAATCTAATGGCATGATTCTTAGACCATACATAATCCCCCCACCAAGTTTCGTCGAAATCCGTCCAGGAGTTTTTTCGTAATACTGTTCACAAACAAACAAACAGACTAGGGTGAAAACAATAACCTCCGTCCATCTTCGATGGAGGAGGTTAAAAATCTCCACGATGGGCAAGATCCCAGCTGGGGATACAAAGAGTTCAAAGAAATAAAATAAATCTGTTTGCTTTTTGATGAACAGATCATGTGACCTGTGAGGGACAGGGCAAGCTTATGATTGATTTGGGGGTCGACTGGAATGATGTGCTGAAGACCAATATTGAGGAAAGGTGTTCATCATGGTGTTGTATTTTAAATTATTTAAATATGTTTTGAGAGACATCAATTTAAAGTTGAGAATATGGATTTGGAAAGTCTATTGTTTTTAAGAGTTATTTTACGACTTGAGAATTATTTTTGTCCGATATTGTTCTCATCAACGGAGACTTTGGCTTGTACATGTCGGCCAATATAAAACATTCCTTTTGTACTTTTCTGAGCCCAAGTTCAGTGGCTGTTGCCACTTGGAAAAGTATTGTTGCAAGTTCGCGCCCGCCGGCGTGCGGACGGCCACGTGACTCGAATCGCGGCACGTCGCTCACCGGACGGACAATTCAGTCGTGACCCTCTCGGACCAACGCGGGAGCTAGTCACGGGTGGGGGTTTAACCTCACCACGATCGTGCCAATTGCCCACCCGCACAGGATAGGGTTGCTCGCCAAATTCGATCTACCTAAGTACCTGCGCGAATGGTCGACCGGGTGATCGCACCACGCCACAGGCCGACTCCAGACACGAACCGCTTAAGCGGTCCGTTCCATGCTACAGTGATAACCGAGCGGTGTTATCGTCGGCCTCGACGGTTCCGATTAATTTTCGGGCGTATTAAGCCCACTACGAACCCTTTACGTGAAGCAGGATGGAGGGTCAATTCAAAGGAAGGAGACTAAGCGAAACGGGAAAACAGTTCAACACAGTGCACATTTATTCCGCGGCACACGGAAAGCACGTAAAAACAGCCACAATAATCAAAATGCACAAATAAAGCAAAAGCAAGAGTTAAACCGAATACGCGTACACACGGCAACACTTACACAGTTCTACTTTACAGACGGCGCCGACACACATTTACTCAAAAGCAGGGAGGGGCGGCACCCCACCCCTCCCTTGGCGGCACGTGGGGGGGGTGACATTCCACCAGAGAAATCGGGGCGGGAGTTTTCCAACCGTCATTCTTGTTTACCAGAGAAATCGGGGTGGGAGTTGTTGTTCCCCTTTTGTGTTCGTGGAGATGTTGACGGTTGCTGGCGGAGTGGTGAGGATGGTGTGGTTGTTGAGAGGCAGGTGTGGTTGTGGTTGGTGGTTGTTGTGTGATGGTGGTTGAGACGTGGTTGGTTCAAAATAAAGATAGAACAGAAAAACGCCGAACTCAAAGCGTCGCAGCCCGAATGAATCACATAAATTCCCTCGAGACAACGGATTTGGGGCTAACTACACATGTACTTAGAGATATCTCGCCTACAGGCCCTTCATGGTGTAATGTGAATTTCCACAGCCGTAACAGTATTATCAATTTCAAAACTGTTCGGAAGGAAGGTGCGAATGGTGTCTGAGCTGTCTTGTCTGGTTCCATCTTCAGCCTGATTTATCAACAGTCGGATCGGTGCTTGGTAGGTAGGACGTTGCATTACAAAGTGAACCATCTTTCAGATGGACATGAAGCTGAGTGTCCTGTCTGTGAGCATTAGCTGGAAGACTTTTAATTTTTATTTTTTGTGAAGCGTAAACAAGTTGTCGCTGGCACTTTGAGCAAATTTCAAGTTCCTACACCTTCAGTCGTACATCAAGTCTGCGGAGCAGTTTCGTGGTATATTTGGGCCAAAAGCTTTCCACTTGACCCCACAAATATGCTGGGATTAATTGGGGTTGTTAAAGAATCTTGCAGTCTATGCAGCATCTCCTTGTTGTCAAAGATGCCGATCAACAAGGATCTACTCAAGGCTACATCAATCCTTGATCCTGTGGTGAGGCAGCATGAGACCACACAGTACTACTTCGCCAAACTACCATCATTGCCCACCAAATTTATGAAGGATGAGGACATGGATGACGATGATATGAAGATCAGAGCATATGGCGATGATGACTTCTTGTTGGGATCACTTGCCTGCCAAGTTGAGAGAAGCTGGACCTGTGGTTGGCTGGAGTGAAGAAAAGTGAGAGATATCCATTTCTCATATTTGGTGTGAAAGCCATACTCCGCTGTTTCCACGGCTTCATGGTGGTGAGTGTTTTCAATGTCATGATGAACATCTTGGATGATCCATCCCCAAACATGAAGATAGAGATGTACAGTGAAATGTAGACAGTTCATATGAGCTATTGTGTAAGGGCATGACATCCATTGAGATGTTTTACTATCCTAAGCCAAAGTGGGCCAAGGTGAACCCTACCTGGTGCAAAAACTTGTGTCTGGCATATTGCACAAACCAGGACCTCAAATAAGTAGTGCTGTACCTGAACCGATTTCCCAAACTCAAACTTGGTAAGTTTTGCTTCTGAGTCAAACTGGGTTTGGTTGTCAACTCGGATATTTTTCTGTTGCATGAAATGAAGTAATTGCAGTGTTTTGCAAGTGTGGCGTAGAAATGTGCATTCACGTATCATAGCACATTTCTCTTTGTTACGTTTCAAAGCAAAATGATGTTCCTGTAATCGGGTACTGTAACTGTTACCTGTCGAGCTCTGTTGGCCCTGAGCATGGCTCTCACGGCACGGCGAAGTCCACATAGCATTTAGACTTGATGAGTTGATGCGAGTCTTGCTTCGTTCAGTAAGAATTGAAAAACAATATCAAGTGGCAGCCCTGCAGAGATAACAATTAACAGCATTTTGTACTCATTGAGGACTGTTGAGATCATTTTAATTGTCCTATTCGGTAGTTTTATGTTGAAGGGAAAAGTTGTAGTGAGGACATGGCAATCTTCAATATGACTGCTCCGAATAACATTGCATATCTTCGTTTTTGTGAGTGTTATTACCCCGCGTGTGAAGTGCAAAGTGGCGTTAAGCAATTGGTTCACTCTGTCAGTAAACGAGGAACTATTTCATTTTAATTTAATATTATATTTTGAATACTACTGAAGAACATGAATCGAAACACAAACCTGCAGTTCAGCAGGACTTTGCTTTTAATTTTTTTTGGAATGTCATCAAGGACACAAACCAGCACGAAGGATGAATTTAACATGATAAATGAGGTGGTGTAAAAGAGTGCATCAATTGCGGTAAACTTTCGGGGAATCTATATATTAATACTGAAGGACCAATTTTGTGCTCCTCCTCGCGGTCACGTCACGTTTTTCTCGGTACTGTGACCTGAGAAGTTTTGACACTGTGTACGTCAAAGTAGACACGTGCCCAAATCAGGGGACTTCTTCACAAGGAGTAGTGTACACCAAAAATGTCGTGTGGAAGGACGTTTTGTAGGCCTCATGAGGTAAGGCCATGGAGTACATCAACTGGGATCCGGCTCTTACGAGAGCCGCCACTGGTTGTCATATTGGGCTCATGGAACCGAATCCGTCTGTGACGGGGTTTCGGCTAGTTATTATTATTTTTCTCCAGCCATAACTTTTATTTAATTTGAATTATATACTTGAACATTGAAGAACACAAATCTTCTGATTAGCACTTCCAAAACCTCTAGCTTAGCAGTACTTGGACAAAATAATCATTTTATACCATATCTGCCAATCCAATTTGCTGCTATTGCTCAGCATTGGGGAATATCAAGATTCAGACATCACAGCTTATAAAATATCGATAATGCTTGGAAATGCAAAGCAAGAGTTAAAAAACCCTTTCCATGCCATTTTTCTCAAGACTATTGGGGGGGGGTGGGGTTAAGGTCTCCAGACTATTGGGGTGGGTTCTCAAGACTATCCAACTATGAGGTTTGTGTTTCAATTCATGTTTTCAAGACTAGTGGGTGGGGGTTAAGGTGTTTTAGGAACTCTCGTTGACGATGTAAATGAAGTAAAACACATGATAAAGGATATTGCTTAATGTAGTTTTTGTTGTTGGCGTCATGGCTATGGTTATTGTTACCTCCGCCACCGAAGGTGGTGGAGGTTATGTTTTCACTCATGTCTGTCTGTCTGTGAGCAGGATATCTCAAGTTGTGGACGGATTTGGATGAAATCTGGTGGACACATTGGGTGTGTGACAAGGAAGAATTGATTAGATTTTGGTGAAGATCCACATCCGGATCTGGATCTGATAAATTTTTTTAGAGTGATTCTTCACCATTGAGTGATGGCTAAAAACAATATGCAGCATGATATTCTAAAAAGTCATATATGGGTTATGATATGACACAACTATGTTGTTGAGTTTGTTTGGCGACAAGACCAAGAAAATTAGATTTTGGTTCAGGTCCGAATTCAGATCCAGCCTATCGGTGTGATACAATATGTGAACTGTTCAGCTTGGCAGAGGTATGCGCTCTACCGAGTGCTGTTCGAGTTACCTCCGCCACCGAAGGTGAAGGTGGTTATATTTTCACCCCATTCTTTGTTTGTTTGTTTGTTTGTTTGTCTGTTTGTGTACAGGATATCTCAAAAAGTTGTGGATGGATCCGCATGAAATTTTGCGGATGAAAAGATATGAAGAAATTGGAAGCCTTTTATTCTTGCCCTGATTGAAAGAGCGAACACAAAAAAAACATTTCTTCACAGCAAAGATATCGTAGCATATCCTCGGTTCAAATTGGGACGTTGGTTCATTTTACATTTAAATTGGTACGTTGGTCCCTTGTGAGTTTTTAAAGAGAAAATAGTCAGAAAAAGACGGCTGTCTCTCTCACTTCCAAAAATAAAAAATTAACTGGCGTTTGAAGCAAAAACATGTTCACGGCCTACGTGCATACATAATACATCAAATGTGGTGGTTATATAGCTCAGATAGATTCCAATTGCACTTTATACCACTTTATACCCTTATACTGAAGCATGAGGCCGATACTTACCATTACAAAGGTCTGTGACGCGATTGGCTCCAACCTTTCAATATCTTATGATCATTTTAATTGTCCTAATCGGTAGTTTTATGCTGAAGGGAAAAGTTGTAGTGAGGACGTGGCAATCTTCAATATGACTGCTCCGAATAAATCTTTGCCTTCACGTAAGACCAACATGGCGGCCGAATGATGCCTTTAATAAGCAGAAGAAGTGCTGCACACAAACAGATGGACGTACCGGTCGGTGTATTCTTTTATTTAGATCGATGTGTGGAGCCGTGTCAAATTACTAAATCGTATTTCATAGCAGCAAATATATCGCAGCGTATTTCTTAACAGAAAAAAAATATTGGGAGCAATTGAAGCAGCGGTTGGACTTGTACATTGCTCAGATTCAATTTTTTTTAATGTAATTGGAAAAATATAATTATTTTCCTGGACATTTGGATTAATTTGAAACAACTTTTTCTTCATATTTTTTTTCTCTCCGAGGAGCGTTTTCTGTGTATCAGGGTGGGACAAACAGAGAGACAGGTGGCATTAGCCTATTATTTACACTAGCAGCGTACCTGCCCAACGGGCGATCTTGTTGCAAGCATGCAACATGCTCTTCTGATGCAAACCTTTATTTGGGTGGTGTATAGGCAAAATAAAAAAACTAAACTAGCTGAATACCATGAATGACGCACGACGTTGAATGAAAGCTAATTACCTTCGCATTCTGCGAAAGGTTATGTTTTGGTCGGCGTGTATTTATTTATTTATTCATTTATTTATTTATTTATTTATTTATTTGTAATCTTGTGATTCGTATAACTCAAAAAGTATTAAACCGAATTGCATGAAATTTGGTGGGATGATTGGTTATTAGCCAGGAAGCATTCGATTAGATTTTGGGATCGTTCGGGTCAAAGGTCAAGGTCACGAAAAGGTCAAAATCGTCTTTTTACGATAACACAGTCAATTTTTATTCAATTTGCATGCAACTAACGCCAAAATGTTCAGAATTCAACGCCTCATCTTGTGATATGCAATATGACACAATGACGCCCATACTCTTGTTACCGGTTAGGGGTCAAAGGTCAGGGGGGTCACGACCTTGAAAACGAGATCACCTTCTCTTGTTGAAACGTTGTATTCACCGAGCTTGCGAGTGAAGACTCGCCAAAACGACGTGAGTTGATTGTTGTTTAGTCCGTAGCCCCCAAAAGTCGGGGGGGTCATGACATTATAGATATGTGGTTTGTGTCATAAGACCATTCATATGAAACCAGTTCCCCACACTCATACCAAGAACAAAAAAAGTGGTGGCGGCGAAGGTATGCGCTCTATGAATGCCCGTTCTAGTTACCAAATGATATTGATACTTGGGCAGCCGATTACCAGACAATATAAACGCGTCAGGCCGCTCGAAGCAAAGACCTCCATTCTACAGAGAAATTTATTTCCAACGGCATCACACTATTTTCAAACCCATGCTCACGTCCGTTAAATAAATACTCTGAATTCTTGTAAATCATGGCTTTCTCCACAAAGTGTTGGTATTCAACAGAAAGGACCCGAGGACCACCGAAAAGTTCATTCTCTCGCGAGACAAGGCGTCCCCCAGCTTGCGGTCTGGTTAAATGTTTTAACAACATTTTAAAACGTCCGTTTTGCGCCGGAATTCTTTTGGATACTTGTAGAGCACATCACCAAACCTTCATAAATATAAACCAAGCTCGGATAGACGTCACCAATAAGCAGTCCCCCAGGGGGACACGGTACAAGGTCAAGCAGTGAATGGAAAGCATGTGGTGTTCCTTTCAATACCCAACGGTTATTTGAATTGAATACATTTTCCTCATGAAAAGCGTGTTTCTGCTCAAATTTTACTGAAATTATCTACGTTAAGACTGTAGCGACATCAGAAGGTCCCAAAAGTGAAAACAGAAATCTCATCAGAAAATGGGAAACCTTCAAGGACCAAATGTGGAGAGTGCAGAGTAAGTCGATCCCAATGAGGTGTAAAACTAGAAGTAGAAAGAGACCAGGGTGGTTGAGCAGTGAGATGAGGAATGCTATTAAGGAGAAGCAAAAGGCATTTATCTATCTATAAATCCAGGTGTGTGTGTGTGTGTGTGTGTGTGTGTGTGTGTGTGTGTGTGTGTGTGTGTGTGTGTGTGTGTGTGTGTGTGTGTGTGTGTGTGTGTGTGTGTGTGTGTGTGTGTGTGTGTGTGTGTGTGTGTGTGTGTGTGTGTGTGTGTGTGTGTGTGTGTGTGTGTGTGTGTGTGTGTGTGACCGCTGTTTCTCGATAACCACTGGTCCGATCTAATTGAAACTTGCCAGGTATATTCCTTGGGACCTGAGGATGTGCCTTTTCAAGGTTTGATATTCATCGGACAAGTGCTTCGCAAGTTATGGCTATTTATTTACCAACCAATGACAGGACATGTTGCTGCGTAGGCGTGGCCGATGGGGAAGAGATCCTCAGCCACGTTCCCCATTACGGGTTACAACGTATGGACTTCCGGATGGTGATGACTTACTGTATTCTAATAATTTCTCGATTTCTTATGTGCATTTATAGATAAACACAATGCCCCAATCCAGTCGTCGTTTACGAGAACGAAGGAACGGCTTGTGTAGTTGTTTGAAAGTTGTTTTTTTTTGGTTTGCACGTGCGGCAAACCCAACTCGTTGGGTTTAAAATACAAGGACTGGAGTTAGATTTGTATCACTATCGAAGTAAACAGAGGCAAGTGAAGAAAATAACTCGGCAAGCCAAAAGAGAGTATGAGAAGGACATGGTGAAGAATATAAAACAAATAACAAGGCTTTCTTTAAGTATATCAGGGGAAAAGAACAGGTTAGGACCAGTGTGGGCCCATTGAGGAATAGCACCGGGAGAGTGGTTAGTGATGAAAGTGAGATGGCAGGCTTATTAAACAGGTATTTTGCTTCAACTTTTACACAAGAACAGTCAGGAGAATTGCCAATAGCTGAGAGTATCTATCGAGGAGGTGAGGAAGGGCTTTTACAGAATATCCAGGTTGGAGTGGAGGAAGTAAAGGAACAGCTCAGTCATCTCAGAGTAGATAAGGCTCCAGCTTCAAGTAATATGCAACCAAAAGTATTGAGAGAGGTGGCTGAGCAGGTAAGCGAGATGTTAACGGATATTTTCAATTGTTCACGGGAGTCAGGACAGGTACCAGAGGATTGGAGAGGAGCAAATGTATCAACATTATTTAAGAATGGATCCAGAGAAGAATTGGGAAACTATTGACCTGTTAGTTTAACTTCAGTTGTGGGGAAGGTGTTGGAGACTTTAATTAAGGACCAGATGAGGAACCATTTAAACAAATACAAACTAATTAAAGGTAGTCAGCATGGGTTTACCAAATGTAGTTCCTGTTTAACAAATCTTTTAGAGTTCTATGAAGCAGTGTCTGATTGGGTGGATGAGGGAAAGGTAGTGGACATGGTATATCTAGACTTTAAGAAGGCATTTGATAAGGTACCACATCGGACGTTGTTAGCCAAAGTGAGGGCTTGTGGAGTGGCTGGTCAGGTAGCTAATTTGATTGCAAACTGGCTTAGTGAAAGGAAGCAAAGAGTGGCTGTGAGTGGGAGGATGTCTTGCTGGGAGGATGTAAGTAGCGGGGTACCTCAGGGATCAGTACTCGGACCATTACTATTCAATATTTAAATCAACGATTTGGATAATGAGGGAAAGAGTAAGCTTTCCAAATTTGCAGATGACACAAAGCTTGGAGGTGAGGTGGATAGCAGAGGGGGTGGTGATCAGATGCAGGAAAGTATTGATACTTGTATAGATTGGGCAAAAGATTGGCAGATGAAATTTAACCTGAGCAAGTGTAAGGTGTTGGGGATGGGAAAGAACAATGAAAATAGAGATTACAGGATGCAAGGGGTAATTTTTGAGCGTGTCACACAGAAGAAGGATCTGGGGGTGGTAACCGATACGGGAGGTAAGCAGGCAGCACAGTGCCAGGTAGCTATAGGTAAAGCGAATAGGGTTTTAAGCTGTATAAGGAGGGGGTCAATTATAAATCAAGAGGTGGTGTTAACATTGTACAGGAATTTAGTGAGGCCCATCTAGAATATTGCGTGCAGTTTTGGTCACCACAGTGTGTCCTTCCGGAAGGACATAGATGCCATTGAGAAGGTTTAGTGCAGGGCTACTAGATGGATTCCAGGTCGAGCTCGACTCAGCTATGAGGAGTGGTTGAAGGAGACAGGGCTTCATTCACTGGAAAGGAGGCGGTTACGAGGAGAAATGATAGAGATGTTTAAGATTATGAAAGGTATATATAAAATAAGTGCAGATGAATAATTCAACAGAGTAGACAGTGATAGAACCAGGGGCCATAGCCTGAGAGGAAAGAAGAGGAGAGTTAAGACCGTAGCAAGGTAGGGGACTTTCACTGAGAGAGTAGTTAATGCATGGAATGGTCTCCCTGGAATGGTCGTGGCAGCAGAAAAAGTAGATAAGTTTAAATTAGAATTAGATAGGTACCTGGAAGTAATGGAGATAGAGGGGTATGGGGATGTTGATAAGACTTTTCGGTAGTTTGAGTATTGATGGGTGACTGTGTACGGAGTGCTGTTGGTGGGGGTCTTGTTAGGGGGGGTTGTGTGGTTGATGTGTGTTTTTTAACCAAGCCCATTCCCCCTCTCCAAGGGGAAGAAAAAAAAATTACAACAAGAAAAATTAATACAATCCTTTTTCTTTCTTTCATGAAGTAAAATGATCTTGGGTTGGTGTGGTGTTCACACAGGCATGATGGCTGAATGGCCTCCACCTGTGTTGGATTTCCTTGTTGTCCTTGTTGAATGGAACTTGAGATAGCCTCGTGAGGCTGCACGGAAGCCAATGGAAGCTGCTCCTCCGTGCAATGCATTCCACACAGACCGAGGATACAAAACATTCAAATTTCACAAACCTTGATGCAACCGAGTGTGAATCGACATTGGTGACTGCGAAACGTGAAAACTGAATTTAAATTGAACTTAAAAATAAACAAGTCAAAAAGCCCTGCTATTGACAGAGGAGGAGAAAACAATTTGAAAACCCCTCCTCGTGACAGAGTCAAACGTCTGGTAATAACCCGGTTACGTGCATAAAGCAAAAACATAACCTCCTGATTACAATTCAAAACACCTCACTGTACTTGAGAATGTGGGGACAAGAATGCAGGACTGTAAATGGTGTTGACTTGTAATACCCTCCCCCACCTGGAGGCAGTGCGACACGATACACATTTGCATCCCACACCCCCACCCCTCTCCTCCGTTCTGTTCTTACATATCGCACCTTGGCTGCCAGGTAGCTATCATTTATTGGAGCATGGCTGTGCCACTCATGCTGTGCCCCTCCAGCAGTACACTGGTACTCATTTTGCCAACCTCAGAAGGATGACAGGCTGAGTCAACCCCACCTGGTGTTAATTCTGCTTGTGGAGTTGTAAATAAGTGTGGCGTAGTAGTTGCAGTCATGTATGAATGAATGATCTTCCAAGATTTTTATTCCAAAAAAATTCTCAACTTTAGACTTTTCAATAACCTATGCTGCTGATGCTGTGCCCTGACCTCAGAACGATGACACACTGAGTCAACCCCACCTGGTGTTAATTCAGCAGCCAACGGGGCTTGAGCTCGGGGCCCTAGGATCCCAAGCCAGCCACCCGAACCACAAAGCAAACACCAGGCTTATCCCTCCCCCAAGGACTCTGTCATGATATAAACACCCCATTACATTAATTGGAGTCATGCTGATCCTATGTAGCAAGTCTAGATGTAATCAAAGCAGTGTGACAAACAAGCAAGCAAACAAACACCCCAACACTGGTCCGAGAATTATCATGAGGATATATAAACGCCATTGTGTGTCCATCTCTGGCTTTGTTTCTTACGCATGGCCACATATTTTATGTTACCAACTAAACTCGGGGTACAAATACAACTTTGTGTGTGTTGGGGGGGGGTAAGATAGGCTTTGTGGCTGCAGCCTCACGCAGGGTGGTGGGAGGTGAGGTGGAGGTGTAAATTCTTTATGTAAATGTGTACAGTGTAGCGCTACCTGGTAGTTGTGGCAGAGGGTATTACAATTTCCTCTTTACCCTGGCCAACGCTGAGGTTAAAGCACTCTTTGCATGGGTAAATTTGGGGTAAATTTGTCCTCCTTCCCTTCTTGCCCAAGTTTTTTTCCCAAACAGGATAACTCGTTTGTTTGTCAGCGAAGTGATGGGTGGGCTCTTCGAGTATATTTCATCGATTTCTTCCTTCAACCCTGCTGTTGGTGCCACCCCCTACTTTTCCTTTTGTGCTGTTGCATCCCGATCCATTCAGTGTTCTGGCTCTTCCACGAGCCTTGACTCTGTATCTATTGGAGGGGAGGGGGGGGGGAACTTTGGCACCATTATTGGTAAAACTGATTTTGGTTGTTCTGTTACTGTTGCAATTTTTTGTATTGTAATTGGTATTCTATTCTGGTTATTGAATGCTTTTTAATTAAGTGACCAGCTTCTTTCTTCCACTTTACAATTTCTTGTGTAAAATGTTCTTCAAATGTTTTTTTCTTTTTGACCTCTTTTCATCTGTCCCAGTTTTGGAAACCAAAGAGGTCTTTGTCCCATTAATTTAAAATGTTTTTACTTGCCATGTAATGGAAAAAAAATTAAAATTAAGTAGTACTTGGGGAAATGCCTTGAATATATGGCAAAGCAAAGTTTATTTATTTATTTATTTATTTTAAATTTTTTTAATCTTGACGTTTCAACTAAATTTGTGGATTTCATTTACGTATTGCATTGCAAAGTGAACTCAACTATTCAAGGAGGGCTGTCACTGTCAGGGGAAACAACAGCCATGCGGAGGGAGAAAGTAGATGGAGACGGACAAACAAGGGATGCAGGTTACGATGAGGGGTAAGGGAGAATGCAAATGGTGGACAATATGGATACGTAAGCAAAATTGTGTTTGACCAGTTTGTGATATTTGCCAAGGTCTGAGTAGAGGGAAGAGGCTGCTGCCTGTCTGTCAGAAGGATGAGACATGTCTCGGCAGAGAATGGAGTCATCAGCAAAGAGATAAAGAGGATTTTCCAGAGACACAGTGAGATCATTGATGAAGATTAGGAAGAGCACGGGGCCTTGAACACTGCCTTGAGGTACTCCAACCTCGACAGCGAGAGGAGATGACAAGAGTTCCCTTGAGAGCTACAGGTTGTTTAAGAGAGTGGAGGAAGTCAGTAATTCAAGAGTGGAGTTGGCCTTGGATTCCTTTGGCAGACAGTTTGGAGAGGAAGGCAGAATGCCAGACTGTATCAAAAGCTCGAGATACATCCAGAAAGACTGCCTTGATCTCCTGTCTACCATTGTTGGGAGAGTTGAAGCAGCATGTCCAAGGCAGAATGACCAGGTTTGAATCCAAATGAATGATCTGAGATGAGGCTGGTGGAGAAAAGGAATGATATTATATGGATTCCATGACCTTGCTGAAGATTGGAATTGCAGTAAGCTAATTGGGCTGTTGTGAAGGGGATCCGTTTTTGCACCTTTTTATGTAATGCTGTGATGTTAGCTGATTTCCAATTTCTCAGGTGGGTATAAGAGACCAGTCCTGAAGTGTTAAATAAAAATTCACTTTATGATTCATGTCACAAAAAAAATATTCAATTCATCACAATTTTTGACCCACGAATACATGGGGTCAACAGCATTTGGTATCACTCGGCCGGGGTTTGAACCGCCGACCTCCCAGACTCGGAGGGAGTGCCCTAACCATTACACCACCAAGTCTGGCAATGTCCTCGGCACCGATTCTGACTGGTCCTGTTGCCTGATGTGGGTTTAGACATTTTAAAAGTTGTTTTTCCACTTCCCTCGTGTTGATGGTGATTGGCTGCTCTTGTGTATCGGATAGAACAGATGGTTGTTGGTTGATTTGATCACTTTGAGTATTGATGTCAAAGTGGCAGAAAATCTGGTTCAGTTCATCAGCAATTTTTAATGTTCTTTTCTGAGTCGCAAAATTGAAAAGCCGCCTTTTTGGAAAAACCTGTGATATTTTTAACACAGCCCCAGGCATCTCTGGAATTATTGGAACAGAAACTATTGTGCAGTTTCTCCTTGTACCCTTTCTTTGCTTTCTTGATAGCCGATGAGATTTCTGTTTGTTATCCCCACTATTTGAAAAATAATGGGAGCATATTGTAATCGGCTGCGTCAGTCCGTCCGTCACGTTATTAACCTCCGCCATCGAAGATGGACGGAGGTTACTGTTTTCACCCGTCTTGTTTGTTTGTTTGTGAACAGTATTACGGAAAAACTCCTGGACGGATTTCGACGAAACTTGGTGGGGGGGTTAGGTATGGTCCAAGGATCATGCCATTAGATTTTGGACTTGGTTCGAAGTCCAATATGGCCGCAATGGTGGCCATTTTGAAAAAATATTTGAATTTTTGTTTATGCATTTCTACATGTTTGAAGTGATTTCCAACCCCCCCCCCAAAAAAATTTTGAAAGAAAAAAAAAATTTTTGCAACTTTTTTTTCAAAAAAATTTCAATTTTTTTTTTTTTTTGGCATTTCGACATGCGCGCCGATCTCGTTTAGTTTATTCAAACGTGGTTCAGTCGAGTCTGATCCGTTTTGACCTACAATGAATAGGATATCAGGTTCACTTAAGTGACCCAGCAGTATTGGCGGCGGAGGTTTTGTACTCGACCGAGTGCTCCCCCTCAAGTTTCCTCTGAAACGGTTGTGCGGAAATTCAGAAAGCTTGGTAGTTATTCAGCAACTTTGTGTCACCACATGGCATTAAGTTGCAAGCACAGTGCCATTTTTGGCCCCACCCCTGGGGCTGGGTCAAAAGGTCAAATACCACAAAATGCAATTATGGGCACATTTGAAAACTTTTTTAAAAAAAATTAAACTTTGCATATGCAATCAACATTGGGGGACACATGAAATATGTAAACATTTTTGGATTTGAACCCCGGTTCATGCCCCAGGGGGTGGGGATGTAGGCTCATTGGGTCAAAATGTTGGGGGGGGGGGTGGGAACTTAACTCAAAATTTGATAATGAGTCCATTCCTGGTGGAACATCTTGCCATCTTTCAACTTTGCTTTCGGTGAGAAGCGTGGGGATTCACGATGGCGCACCATCAGCTTCACTCCAGTTTAGTTTAATATGGTCTCCTTGCATGTCATTTCTAATCAAGTAATTTTAATTATTATGTTAACCACAGCTTGTTATTAGGATAATCTTTCACAGTTTTTGTGGGTACATGGACCTCCTCACAAAATGTTCTATAGCTGTTCATCAATATTATCAGCAGAAGCTAATAATGTATTCCAGTCTGTTATGTCAGAGCATGTTTGCAATTTGCCAATGACTTTTTGCTGTTCCACCTTTCACACATTTATTGCTGGGTTTCTCCTGTTTCAATGTTTGACGACACTTGGCAATCATGGCTACCACATTATGATCAGAGATACTGATGCCTGGATGATTGAGTGCTTTGTAAGCATTTTTCACTCAGCAATATCAACGGTCCAAATGTTCTTTCTGTTAGTGGCACTGTCAACACGCTGAGTAATGGGGCAGAACTTCTCATCTGCAGTGATTGAAATCTCACCAGAGGCATTATGTTTCCGCGTTGCCTGTGCGTCCGTGATAGGTTTTCGCGACCTTAATCCATGAGGGTCATACTACCAGAATCAGTGGAGTGCGGTGATGCAGTAGAGAGAACCTGTAATGGAAACTTGTGGGTCCAGGTTCAGACCATCAGCTCAGCCAGTCAGAGGGGCTGCCAGGAGTACAGGAGGTCAACACCCTATTCAGGATACTGTTGCAATTGTGGCTGCTTGGGCCACCGGGAGAGGGAATGTTGGGCCTTCCGTTTCGAGGATGCATTCAAGAGCATGCAGAGCATTTGCAAATGTCTACCTCCATCAAATTATGGATCTCTAATGTCCATGTCAAATTGGAGTAAAGTTTAAATTAGAACGACTTTGGTTTCGGTGACTTTGCCTAAAATGCATTTCACTTATATGGAGCTCAATAGTTAATACAGGTGTGTTCTGCAATACAATGGAATACATTGAAAGTGCAGCTTGCTGTCAGGCCAATCTGAGTGGTTTGGTTGTTCGTGTTCCCATGCCATACCCTCGCTTGTGATGCAGGACTCATCAGGGTCAAATCCGATATACCATATGTGTGCTTGTCCATTGTCTACATATATCCTGTTAATGTATGTGAACTTTGATTACAATAAAAACAAGTTTGATTTGGAGCATTAGTGTGAAATATATGTGACAGTTTTCTATCCATCGCTCTCCTCCATAAAGGTTTGATCTTCATATCAATTAGTGTTATTTTTTGCAGGTAAGCGCATTTATTTCATTTTGTTGTGTTCAATATTGCATTTGTATGTCGATATTGTCATGAGTTACTCGAAACTCGAAAGTGATGGTTTTCATTGTCTTGCAACCTTGAATGATTTATTATTCTGGACAACAGTAAATGGAATACTCTGCAGTTAGGAGAGAGCTCTGATTAATAAAATAAAGATGGTGGGGTTCAAAGCCCTCGTGTTTACCATCACGATATACAAGATAATTTGGACATGAGAGGGGGATTTTTTTTTTCATCAACACGCCATTAACTGAACGTATCAATTTTGCTTCGATGTACTCACCCATGATAAACATAATTTAACTCCACGTCTATGTCTTTTTATTTCATTTTATTCCTAACTCCCATATTCATAGACGGACTTTCTCCAGGGATTTTAACGAGGGTCCTGGCACAGTGCTTTACTTTTGGAGCAATACTCGAGGATCTCAAACGTCTACCACGCAATGAAAACGGGATGGCTGAGTGTTCATTCGACTTCCAAGGAAAGCGAGATTCAGCGCCCCCTGGTGACGCTGCATTGGAGCAATTTTTTAATTTATTTTAGAATTTTGCTCTGGGAATTGAAACCAGGCAGGCAGCGCAGCTCAGTGGTGACCGCTGATTAAAATCTGCAGAATCCAGTTAACTTTGAAATGTGTACAACCAACATTGCAATGACCATTCTCACAAGGGTAATTTAATTTTATCATGTTTTGTGCCAGTGGGATTTAAGTCGTTTGACCCATTAAGGCTCTTCCTCATCCACACCTCATTAATTTTACTTCATAGTTGACTTATCTTGTATATCCTAAAAATAAAAGGAAACTGATATCAGTTTTTAAAAAAAACTGACAAATATATGAGGGTGGGGGAGGGGAGGGGAGGTGATCGTGGGAAGATTTTTTTTTTTTTTTATGTTAAAGGCTTCAGCTTCAGTTGAAGGTAATGTTGAAGGCTCGATGAGGACGAAATAGTTCTTATCGAGGCCAAGCCTTTGATAAAAGAACTGTATTAATAGAAAAGTAAGGAAAGAGAGAATAGTGTAAGAGTTTTTGAGAAAGTGAAAAATCTGCTTTTTGAAAAGGGAAAGGTCATAAGTGTTTGTAAAGACATGAGATGGTAAAGTGTTCCAGAGTTTGGCAGTGGAGAGGAAGAAACAAACATCATGGGCCACCCTTGAGTTGCCAATGGCCACACAATAATCATGTGATGCAGTGGCTTGTCGAGTATTCCTTGGTATCACTAATGGTGGTGCTGCACAAGCAGCAAGTTCTTGTGAGCAGAAACCAAAGTAATATCTGTGGAAAAGAGAAAGAGAGCCAACTATGCGACGTAATTTGAGCGGGTTGAGTTTTGAGGTTACATTGGTAGAGTTGACAAGTCAAATAACTTTGTATTCAATTCTATCCAGCAAGTATGTGGAGCTGGAACCTCCCCAGATGTGAGAGTAGTACACTATATAAGAACGAATCAATCCTTTATATAGTTGGAGCAACTGTTCAGAGGAGAATATTCAACATCTGAATGGAACTCCTAATTTCTTCGAGGCAGACTTAGCTATTTGCGTAATGTGTGGATTCCAGGATAAATTTGATGTTAGAGTAATACCTAGTAGGTTTATTGTATCACATGGTATAATTGTAGAGCTTTCATAGGAGATTGGAGAGTTGAGAGAAGTTTTAGAGAGAGAGATGAGAAGAAATTGAGTTATTGAAGCATTAAACTTAACTTGATTACATTTGCCCCACCGGGAGATCTTGTCGAAATCCGACTTTAAAGAGGTGGCTGTGATGAAACGAGATGTATATCGAGTGGGGGAAGACTGGGCAGATGGGAAAGACATGGAGGAATGTAATGTTGAGTCATCAGTATATGAGTGCATTTGGTTATTTGTGGAGGAAAGGAGTTCATTGATAAAAAGAAGGAAGAGTGTTGGGGACAGAACGGAACCTTGAGGGACACTGCTGTTAATAGGGAAGGAGGGAGATGTTGAACCATCAACAATTACGGAGGTAGAGCGGTCGGAGAGAAAGCTCAATATGAGAGAGCAGAGTGAAGGAGGAAAGCCGAAAGAGGGAAGCTTGGATATCAAACCCCGATGCCAAGGAATCCTACAACAGAGGAATCCCCTAAAGTTTCTCAAAGAAGAGGCCCAGACATTCGTAATTTAAGAAAGGACCTGTAGATCTTGCCTTGTGAAAGCCGTATTGGTGGTCCGATAGAAGACTGTGAGATTCAAGATGCTTGAGAAAATGGGAATTGAGAAGACATTCAAAGACTTTGGAAACGTAGAAGTCAGAGCAATAGGTCGGTAGTTAGAGGGGTTTGAACGATCACCAAAGTTTGGTTTTTTTTAAACAAAAACGAAACAAACGAGCAAGCATGGGTGCAAGTTCTGAAGCACATTCCTTCAAGATATGGGGAGGAATGCAATCTTGCCCATAGGCCTTGCTGATGTCCAGAGAGAAGTATTTTTTGACTGCATGAAAAGAGATTATAGTGAGGGATAAAGGATTGGTGAGAGGAGCATCAGAGGGAGATTGAATGTTGGAGTAATCCAGTGTGGAATTGGAGGAGAAAAGAGAACCAAAAAGAGTTGCTTTATCAGTCGGAGAGACAGCGATAGTATCATCGGAACGGAAAAGCGAAGGAAAGATAGAGCGACAGAAGTTGTTGGAGATACTTTTAGCTCAGGACCAGAAATATCTATTGGTGGAAGAAGATGAGAGGTTGTCACACTTCTTTTATATAAAGGAATGCTTCGCCTCACAAATAACATGTTTGCAATGATTTCTGGCAGATATGAAAGCTGAATGCGAGTCGGAGGAAGAAGAGTTTTACCATGTCCGATATACGGCATCCCTTGCACGAATGGCTCCAGAGCAGAAATTATTTATCCAAGAATTGGTAAGAGAGATATATTTGAAAGAGAAAGGGGTATAAGCCTCCTTTTCTGCTACAATAGCCTCAGCTATACGTTCAGCAGAGATAGAGGCATTGCCCAAGGAGAGACGATGATCTTTCCAGGGAAAGTCAGAAAAGAAGTTTCGTAAACCAGTCCAATCAGCATTATTGAAATGTCAATACTGGCGTTTCGTCGGAGCAGTCGGATGAGAAGAAGTGGTGGTAAGTAAAGTGATGTTTACAAGATTGTGGTCAGGAGACCCAGTTGGAGGTGAAATTGTGTAGTTGTAATGCAACGGATTGGAAGTGAAGAATAAATCCAAAGTATTGGTAGTGTGGTCATGACGATCTGGGATATGGGTCGAGTGGGTGATAATTTGTTCCAGATCATTAAAAATGGAAAATGTAAGAGCTTCGACTTCGATTAACAAGAACATCATTGATAATTGGGTCTCTGAGAGAAGCAAGATATTAGGAGAGGAGCTTGCGAGATGATGTTAAACAGAGGAAAGATGTGAAGAAAGCCCACGAATGTTGGTGAAATTAATTGAAAAAGTCATGTTGGTTCATAAGGCAAGGGCCTTGGGAGGGACCGAGACTACTGCCTGACCCCCCCCCCCCTTGTTGTCAGCAGAGACAGGCAGATCACCGAAGATTCTTCGCACCCCATAATGCTGACTTTATATTGTTACGAATCTGGAAGCCATTTGCACACAAACAGACAGTAGTCCCTAAGCTTAGTTATTTCAATAAGTATGTGTCCAGTTAGATTCCTCCCTATGTCTAAAGGGAATTATATGTGTGCGCTGCAAAGTTTCTTTCTCGTTGGATTTTTGCAATACCCAACGCCAACAAATCAATCCTTCGTTCTTCACACCATCGCCATCCATTGCCCACATGCAACGTGTCACGTACAGGGGTGAGGTTCCCTCCGCCCACCGTGAGCTCGTCCAATCGACGGCGGCCAGCCCGACAGCCGACCTGAAATCCCCCCTCCCCGCTACAAGGGTGGATGGGGAATAGGGTGCTCCCCTGGTTGTTCCGTCTGGGTTCTCAGACACGCATGGGGGTGGGTGGTCATTGCCCCCTCCCACGGACCTCCTCCAATCATGGATGGCCACTTCCCCCACCGAACCAATCAGGAGGCTCATCACCTCAGGGCCGACTCCGCCCCAGCCAGATGGAGTGTTCGGCCCGTCCAATAAGGGCAGGCCACTGATCGCCCGACAACCCCCTCGTCCAATCCAGAGGCGAGTTACCTTAGAGCGGTTCCCTCGACCCGCGGGGGGGGGGGGGGGGAGGATAAGAAAGGTGGCGAGCTGTCTGGCGTAGTCGTCGTCGTCTGGGCTTTTTGCTCTTTTCCCTTTGGTCTTTTGGTCTGCAGTCGTCGTCGTCGTCTGCGGTCTTTGTCGGGGTTCCTCGGTGGCCGTGCTGGTGCTCGTGGTGGTGATGGTGGTCGTGGCGGAGGTGTTCCGTGGTACTCGGCCGTCGTTAGTGGCAGCCAGGATCGTGGGATTCCGGGTCGTGGGTTTGAGTCCCACCGTGGTGGGTTGGAGTCGGTGTAACTGCACGAGGTGGCCAGGTACCTGGCCAGACTCTGTCCCCCCAGCTGAACTATCCTCTTCGGCTGGAGGACCGAATAAAGACCCGGTGGGGGCCATTTTCTTTTGGTGTGTGTGTGTCTGTGGTGGCGCCATCCTATAAGTAGAAGTTGTTAAGTCCTTTTGCTCACTGTGCATTGCCTGCAAATTTGTGGTAACTCTGCTCTGTGTTTCCCTCCCTATTGTAAATAAATATCTGTTAAATGTTCCAGTTCGTTGCCTGTCGTTTCTACCATTGACCCAGCACGCTGCGGGCTTGAGAAATAGTGAGGCCGTTTGTGCCGTAAATTGTTCATTTGGTCCGGCGTGGCTTTGGTAACTTCCGCTCGGTTACGCTGGATCCGAGTCGGTAACAGCGACTCGGTTCGGACAAAGTCGGCCGAGGGTGTGGCTTCCCCGGTAGTTAGACGGCGTGTGTACTGAGGTAAATTGGAATTTGACAAGTGGACCCTACCTCACGCCGTCAAAATATTGGCGACCACGGTCCTTTAAGCGACCCGTCGACTCCGGAGTTATCCGGGGTGACGACCTTTCAATTCCGGTGTTCGGTGGGAGACGGCCCGACTGCTCCATGTAGCAGTCGTCCTCGCCACCGAACCCGGCACCACAACAATATTTGGGGAGGTTTATAGGTGTATGGAAGACTGAGCAAGGTGAAAAGGAAGGGGAAAATTGGGGTGAGGAGGAGTAGGTGTGGAAGATTGGGTCCAGAGGGGAGGATGGGGTCGGGAAGGTAAGGTGAGGAGAAACACGTGGAGGTCTCGGACACGCTCAGACAGACATACGAATGCTGAAGAAAAGTCTATATTCGTTTTGCTCATTGCCCAATGGGATATTTTCATCAAATTTGTTTTTTATTGATAAGGATAATTATCATCCTTAATTTTTTTTTGTGTATCAAGTTTGGGTGAGTTGAGAATCATAAAGCCAGTGTTGACTTGAATTTCACACCTTTGCATGAGTATTTGAGTACTTAGAAAAATTGCAATTGTGTGGATGTCCAACATGTTGCAACATGCACCACTTGTTTGATTTTTTTTTCTCCTTCCAGCAGCACAGACATCATGGACCGACTTTTGAGGCTGGGTGCAGGTGGAATGACTGGTCTCGGTCAGGTGAGGCCTTGATTTCGTAACCACTGCAGGCTTGCTCTCAGCTGAAGCACCTGGCAGCAGCAGCAATGCTTATTGTGTCCTGCAAAGGGAGGTTTCTTTCAAGATAACTTGCCCCCGAGTGTCACATCAAGTTATCCCCTCGCTGCACATCTCTCCATTTCGGATTTTCAGCCTTATTGTATTGATCACGCCACTTGCCTCTCGAGCTTGCATGCTTGACAGGTTTTTTTTTTGTTGTTGTTTATTTTTATTGAGCATTAATGTAGCTTTATTTTGATTTATCTGAAGCTTGAGATGTTGATTTTTATTTTTTGACATAAAAGTTATAAACCAAGATATTCAGAGCACACTTCATTTATATCTTGATTGTAATTTGGGTGTGACACCTGTTAGTAGTTAATTACAAATAACACGTTTCCAGCTCCCGAGTGACTCATCCGCATCACACAGGCTTCAAGCCGTTCCTCCTCTGCATGGAAGCGACGGGCTCATTTGTGGGGTGTTATATTGAAACAGCAGGGGTTCCAAACATGAGCTGTGTGTGTGTGTGTGTGTGTGTGTGTGTGTGTGTGTGTGTGTGTGTGTGTGTGTGTGTGTGTGTGTGTGTGTGTGTGTGTGTGTGTGTGTGTGTGTGTGTGTGTGTGTGTGTGTGTGTGTTTTCTCCTGTCTCGCCATTTTTCTGACAGTACAACTAAGGAATGCTTCATAGAGTGAATCAAAGGACGCTTTCCAACTCGGTTTATTTATTAGGGTACCCTGTGAGTACAGGGTACCCTATTGTTTTTCTTCTGTTTATTATTACGCATTATTATTATTATTCTTCCGCCGGCATTTTGCACCCTTTTTCGCTTTAAAAATCATTTTCTCTGGAACACTAAGTCCGATCGACAGGAAATTTTCACCATAGTATGTATCTTTTTTGATAGCACAATCACGTTATAATTATGACGTCATTGGTCACGTGGTACGGTCGCCATCTTGAAAAAAGCGATAAACTTTGGACATCTGTATCTCGGAAACCGTGCAATGGAAAAAAATTTTCGTTTGATACATTTTACTAAGCTCCCTATGGGGAACACGTGTGATTTTTCGTGACGTCATAGGTGAAGCGATATACCGGTGAAAATTCGTCAAGTAGAACGCCATATGGGAAAAATCTGAAAAATTCTGAGCATCATCTACGCCAAAAATCACTGACGAAAATGTTTTTTTTGACGTCATCGATGACGTAATTCGGCCGCCATCTTGTTTTTTAGTGTTTTTTTTTTAAAATCTTCTTCTCCAGAACGGCTATGCAGATTAAGGCGAAACTTTACACGCACATTCCCCCTGAGGTCCTCTTTCAAGTTTGTTAATTTGTTGTTGATACGTCACATGGTTTGGCGGCCATCTTGAAAAAACCCTAAAACCTTCAAACATCTTCTTCTCCAGAAGCGCTGGTCCAATGAAGGCGAGATTTCAGAACTATATTCGTGACATGTATGCGATGCAAGTTTGTTAATTTCAAAGTGATAGGTCACATGGTTTGGCCGCCATGTTGGATTTAAGAAAAATATTAAATAAAGTTTTCTCTGGTATTTCATAAGCCATCGAAGCGAAAATTTGCAAGTGCCTTCCTCGCTCAAGTCTGCATACATGGTAAAAATTTTTACCTCAGAAGTCACATGGTTTGGCGGCCATCTTGGATAGAAAAATAGACTTTATCCGATTTACACAAAACTTCACACACTTGTTCGGGTCGACGATGGAAAGCAGAATTTAAATTCATGATATCCTCGGTCACAAGGTTCGGCAGCCATCTTGGATTGAAAATGAATAAATTTTAAAAATCTTCTTCTCCAGAAGGGCAAGACAGATGAAGACGAAACTTCACAGATATATTCCCCATGAGGTCCTTTCTCAAGTTTGTTAATTTGTTTTTGATCGGTCACATGGTTTTGGCGGCCATCTTGAAAAAACCCGAAAACCTTCAAACATCTTCTCCAGAAGCGTTGGCCCAATGAAGGGGAGATTTCAGAACTATATTCGGGACAGGAAGGCGATATAAGTTTGTTAATTTCGAATTGATAAGTCACATGGTTTGGCCGCCATCTTGGATTTCAGAAAAATATTAAATAATGTTTTCTCTGGAACCGCTTAACCAAACGAATCGAAAATTTGTAATTATCATCTAGCAGGCAGTATGCACGCTTGGTAAAAATTATGATGTCACACGTCACATGGTTTGGCGGCCATCTTGGATTGAAAAACGCACCTTTACCGATTAACACGAAACTTCACGTACGTGTTCCAATACCCAGTTGGAAGCAGAATATACATTTCTGATGTCATAGGTCACATGGTTCGTCAGCCATCTTGGATTGAAAAACAATATCTTCAAACGTCTTTTTCTCTGAAACGGCTGAACAGATCCAGGCGAAACTCCACCACTATGACCGCCTCTCCATGACGAATAAAAAGTTCCCCCCCCTTTTGAGGTACGATGCAACGTTTGGCAGCCATATTGGATTGAAGGAAAAATATTAATTAATGTTTACTCTGGAACTACTGCATCAATAAATGTGAAACATCAAGTTTATGGTGGAACGCTCATGCGGAATGAGGGTTTGAAATTTCAACGCGATCGGGCCCAGGGTTTGGCAGCCATGTTGGTTTTAAGAAAAATATTAAATAATGTTTTCTCTGGAACTGCTTAACCTGGAGAAGCGAAAATTTGCAGTTATCATCCACCATCGTGTTTGCACACGTGGTGCAAATTATGACATCACAAGTCACATGGTTTGGCCGCCATCTTGGATTGAAGGATAAATATTAATTAATGTTTACTCTGGAACCGCTGCCTCTATATATGCGAAACTTCAGATTTATAATTCAGGTGACATGCGAAATAAAAGTTTAAAATTTCAACCTGATCGGTCACGCGGTTTGGGAGCCAGAATTATTTAATTATTTGAATCTGGAAGCCAGTAATAACGAAATTAAATGCTTTGTGCTGCCCGGTTCGTAACTCATCTGTTCCGTGCCGTCTCGAAGCAGGCCTGTGTTTGTATCACTATTAAATAATGTTTTCTCTGGCACCGCTTATCCTTTCAATGCCAAACTTTGCGACTGTCATCTGCAGAAAGTCCCATGTTGTATCAAAGGCGGACGGACTGGGTACCCGGTCATCACTGCCAGCAGTTATAAAGTGGCAGTTCTAGTTATTATTATTATCATTATATATATATATATTTTTTTTTAATGTATCAAAGTAGCGTTTGCCTGATGCTTATTAACCCACACATGCGAAGCGAAAAGCAGAGTTAAGAATTTGGTGCACTTCTGTCTGACTGTCTGTCCTTTTGTCTCCAAACGACAATTTATGATCAAGGAACAACTTGATTTCAATGTGATGTTCGATTTTGAACATCAATGTGGAAAACGAACCTGTAAAAGCATTGATTACCCTTGCCACCGAAGGTGTACGGAGGCTATGTTTTCACCAATGTCTGTTTGTGTGATTGTCTGTGAACAAGATATCTCAGTACGTTGTGGACAGATTCAGACGGAATTGGTGGGGAGGTTGGGCGTGTGACAAGTACGAAATGATTAAATTTTGGCGAAGAACCGGAACAGGATACAAATTTTTGGTTCTACAGATACAGATACCCTAACAGCGTGGTTCTACACCATTGAGAAATAGCGCCAAAAACAACGTGAGGTCTCAAAAGGTTTTAGACGGATTTGGCAAAAACTTGGTGGACGCGTTGGATGTGTGACAAGGAAAAATTGTTTCAATTTTGGTGAAGATCCAGATCCCAATAATTTTTTAAGTGATTCTTCACCATTGATAGATCGGGCGAAACCGAAATATAGCACGATATCTCAAAGATCTGTGGACCGATTTGGATGAAACGTGGTGAAAACGTTGGATGCATCGCAAGGAAGAATTGATTCGATTTTGGTGAAGATCCGGATTTGACTTCGAGAATTTTACATTGATTCTTCACCATTGAAAGATAGGGCTAAAAATGATAAACAGCACGATATCTCAAAAAGGTGTGGACGGATTCAGACGAAACTTGTTGGACAGGTTGGGTGTGTCGCAAGGTCGAATCTATTCGATTTTGGTGAAGATACGAATCTGGATCTGGATACGATAATTATTTAATTTTAAAAGTGATTCTTCACCATTGATAGGGCCAAAATGATATGGTACTGTAGAGCATGATGTTTCAAAAATGTATTGGGCCCGATATGTTCTCGTGGATCAGGCATTACAAGGCGGAGGTATGCGCTCCACCGAGTGCCCTTCTAGTTTGGCTCTGAATTCGTCCCGATCGCATATGCGCACAGAGGAGTGAAATTTCTTTTTTTTCCACAAAACTCTGTCTGCCTGTCTGGCAGTCAAGCAATATTGAAAATCATTCCAAACAGGAAACTTACTGTTTTTAGCGATGTCCTGAAGTGCATTATAAACATTATAAACAATGCAGTCCTCTACAGAGCTGGCATTCTCAATGTGGAGAGCACTTTACTACAATGACAGCAACACTGGTCTGGCCATGTTGCATGGATTGAGGACTTAAGAATGCCAAAAGCTGTCTGCTACGGCCAATTACGCTCCGGCAAACGCAACAGGGTGCTCCCTGAAAGCCTTTCAAAGACCAGCTCAAGAGACAGCTTACCTTGGCTGGCATCGACCACAAGACTTGGGAGAAGGAGGCTGCAGACAGAGATGGCTGGCGGTCAGACATCAAGAAGGCATCTCGTCGCTTTGAGGTAGACAGACGTGAGGCTGCAGAGGAGAAATGCAGGAGTAGGAAAGAATTTGCAGCAACTCAAGCCCCTGCAGGACAGGATTTCCCATGCCCCAGATACTCCAGGCCCTGTAAATCCAGGATTGGCCTTTTCAGCCACCAACAAGCATGCCAACATGTCTTCCCTTGATCTTCATCTGCAAAGTACTACTATATATATATATATTATATATATATATATATATTGTTGGGGGTCGGGTGAGAACACCACTAGGTGGGGGAAGCTATCTCTGTTCCCACCAGACTCCCTGGAATTGCAGGCCGTTGCACACGGATAATTCCGTGACGCAGCGGGTCGCTTAACCGACCATGGACGCCAATAACTCAACCGCGTGACCTAGGGTCCTCCCGTCTATTGGTTAATTGGGTTACCTAATTAATCACGTGGTTTAATTACCAGGGAACACACCCTCGGTACGCCTTGTCCGAACCGGATCAGTCTACCAGACCGGATCACTTTACCGGATCGGATGCAGCCGAGCGACACTGCCAAGGACGTACTGGCGAAAAGGAACAGATCGTTGGGAATAAAGTCCCGGCTAAACGAGGATTTGGACCATGTGGATCAATGGAAGAAAAGCCAAAAACGAACAGGGAACATTCCTAATAATGATTTATTTACAATCAACTTACAAAAGGGGACACAGAGCAGACTTAATGTGAAATTAATAACAATAATAAGAACGATCTTCTGCAGTCTTACTTAAGCAGGCAGGCGCACACACAGACACACAGACACACAGACACGCACAAAACCTGATGAAGAGAAAGTTTTGCAACCAGGAAGGGAGGGGAGTTGAGGCTATGATCTCGGTACCTTTGCGCCCGATCGCACGACGTGCCACCAATACGTTTCGGGGGGTGGGGGTGATCCATGGTGCGGTACCTGACAGTGGGCGCGTTGTCTCTGGCTTTAGCCGCACGTGTTGAGACAGTGTTCGTGAAAGGAGGAGCTTGAGTCAAAGGGGCAGAGTAGAGATTGAAGGTGGAGTGGTAGGTGGGACCAGGTAGGCGGGTGGGGTCGACATCGTGTGGGCGGAGACAAGGAAGCGGAGTCCGGGCAGCAGGAGGCAGGTCGTGGCGTTGTCGGCGAGGGCAAGGCGAGAACGGGAGAGAGGCGGAGAAAGAGCAAGAAGCAAGAGAGGTGGCAAGAGGCAAGAGAGTGTGTTCCCCGGTAATTAAACCATGTGATTAATTAGGTAACCCGATTAACCCATCGACGGAAGGACCCTAGGTCACGCGGTTGAGTTATTGGCATAGACGGTCGGTTAAGCGACCCGTCGCATCACGGAATTATCCGTGTGCGACGGCCTACGATTCCGGGGAGTCTGGTGGGAACAGAGATAGCTTCCCCACCTCGTGGTCTTCTCACCCGACCCCCGGCCCGCAACAGTTTGGTGTCAGGAGTGGTACGGACCCATAAAAAATTTGTGGGATTTGAACCTGCAACAGTTTGGTGTTAGGAGTGGTACGGACCCCCATATAAAATTTACGGGATTCGAACCCGCAACAATTTGGTACCTGGAACGGGGCTTCGCAACCCCCTCCCTCTCCCCGAAATTAAGAGCAGGATTCAAATTTTATTTAATTATCGGTTCGGACAAGGTGTACTGAGGGCGTGTTCCCCGGTAACTAAACCACGTGATTAATTAGGTAACCCGATTAACTCACAGACGGGAGGACCGTAGGTCACGTGGTTGAGTTATTGGTGTCCACAGTTGGTTAAGCAACCCGCCGCATCATGGATTTATCCGTGTGTGACGGCCGACAATTCTGGGGAGTCTGGTGAGGACAGAGATAGCTTCCCCCACCGAGTGGTCTTCTCACCCGACCCCCGCCCCGCAACTATATATATGTATATATATATTGTGTGTGTGTCAAGATGGTACAGATTTGTGATTTGCTATTCTGTATCATGTACATCAATATTCCTTTCCGATCCGAGTCAAGCATGACACTTCATTTATTTTTTTTTTTGCTGTAATAATTTTTTCATTCCTAAAATGGCCTTGAGATGTTCTTTTCAAACATTAACAGATCCAGACGTTTCAACTCGGGAAACCTAAAACATTTGAATTTTTTGAAGTTTTGCTTTAAAGGAAACCCAAATGCAATTTTTTTATTTTATTTTATCTAAAAAAACATTGAGAATCACTAATCATGGTCTAATTTGAAGGGAAAAAGAATTTTGAAATATTTTGCCAATCGCAGTGTCGCTAAAAGCCCTAGTGTGCCGATTTTCGATTTCGTCAGTGACGTCACACCCTTAAGCCTTTGTGATCCGAACTGCAGCTTTCCAGCGGGAAATGGTGCATGTCGAGCTTGGATTCAGATACTAATTACACCGACATTAACCACTCAAAAGGATCTCATGGTGTTGAAAGTGATCATTGGGATTGAAGAAACTATTGGAGACAAAATTGGAAATGGAAACTCGTTTGGGAGGATTGTGGATTCATAGGAAGAAGGCGGAAGTGTTAGTGAAGAAGAAAAGGCTATCTCATGATCACTTCAACTCAATATGGTTTGATTTTTTTTCCATTCTATCAATGGGCTAAAAAGGGACGGATTTTGTATTCATTGATAAATTTATTTACATGTTACTCGAGCAGAAATACCAGCCACCATTACCCAGCCGACAACGCTCAGGCAGACTTGGACACCGCGGACAAAATTGGTGATGAATGATTTGTCCCACCATCGCATGCTGGCCAGGTGTCTTGTAAGTTACGGGATCGTCCCGTTTCATACCTTTCCCGGATGCCATTTGTGTCCATGCTTTGTTCCACTGTTATGTCACTCTCCAGTGGGGAGAGGATGGTACATAGTGGTGTGGGGATGGTGCTGGCTATTGTGTGATGGTGTTGGGTATTGTGGGGGTTATCTTTGTCGATGAGGGTGGTGGGGATTGTGGGGGGGATGTTGGAGGGGCGCGGCACCCTGAAAATTTTCGCGTCCAAGGTGAAATCCTCTCGGAGGAGTAGATGATACATACATAGTTTCTCACCACTATAAATAGATGATTGTTCATTTGATTTGTAGAAATTTGTATTGATAATATATAATTTTCAGGTGCCTTTGTCGTAACTGCCAGGCAGTGACAATAGGGATTTGATTCAACGCTCAAATCATCCATGTACATCATATACTGGTAGCTGGGTGGAGATGGTCTTGCAGTTTTGATGACGGCTATTTCTTCCACTTAGTCATGGGTATGGCATCCTCTCAATCATGGCAGACAACCACAAGATCTAGCCGTCTCTGTTGTTTCATCACAGTTCACTGTAAAACGTACCGAACACAAAAGTGAACATTGTTTCGGCCTGATCCACACTCGGGTATTTTGCACAAACCTCGTCCAATTTCTGTGAAACGTAAGGTCTTTCCGTTATTGGTGTAGCATGAAACCATCTCGGTTTGTATTACCATGGGTGCATCGACTCGATTATAGCTGTGTAAAATCAAAATTATTCGCATTTCGAGTTAAATCATACCGCGATGTCACAGGCATGCAATATGGATCTGGTGGTCGACTTCCATGTGTGATGTCACGGCTCGTCTTAAGAGAAAGAAGATTTTGACTTTTAACCACAACTTTACCTCCTTTATAATCCGGAAATCGGAAAAAGACACATCTCTATTTTGTGTAGCATCAAGGGATAGATTAGCATCGAGGTGGTCTGAGTATTTGGGTTCGCCTTTGAAACAAACTCATAAAATTCAAGTCGATTATCTTCAAAAGTAGAACTTTTGATTTGGTGCATACTATTGGATGCAAGTTGTATGCTTGATTTATACAGGTCAAACATCATGTTTTGAAAAGTGGTTACCATGAGCAACTGACTTTCTGCAGAAGGCACTCTGGCGTCTGAAGTGTTGTTTTCTCACGGTGAAATGCCTTTTGATTTGCATCAGCTTTCCCTTGGCTGGCTCGATGACCTGGTACCTCTGCACACAGCCAGTTTCTTTGCGCTGAACTATGTGTTGACGCATTTGTTTTTGTTTTGTCTTGCTGTTATATAAATACGATATCAGGGTTTCAGGTAATGGACAGTTTTGGAATGAGCTATCTCAGAGAATCCGGTGCAGCCGTGCCTCGAAGCGTTTGATATGTCACAGAATCCCAGCTGGAGTAAGCTGTGCACCTTCTCTTAGTAATTTGGTGGCATAATCTGAAATCTGATAATTGGTTGCAAGAAAAACACTTTGAAAATACACGATCACAGTAGGGGGCCTGGACAATATGATGGGCATTTATTTTGAAGTTCTACCCACTGTTAATCAACCACTCGTATTTGCGAATAAAAGATTATTCAAACTAACAATTGTACAGCTTTGCTGACATGTTTAACACCAGGAAAATGATTCAGCATTCATCTGTTTTTTTTATTTATTTATTTTTATTTTTACCTCCACCATCAAAGGAGGTGATGTTTTCACCCCTCTCTGTCTCTCTCTGTCTCTGTCTGTCTCTGTTTGTCTGTCTGTCTGTCTGTCTGTGTGCAGGTTATCTCAAAAAGTTGAGGGCGGATCCCGATGAAATTTGGTGGGGAGGTTGGGTGTGTGACAAGGACAATCTGATTAGATTCTGATGAGGATGAGGTTCCGGATCCGGATCCGACTGATATAATTTTTAAAGTAATTCTTCACCATTGAGGGATAAGGTGAAAAACTATATATATATATATATATATATATATATATATATATATATATATATATATATATATATATATATATATATATATATATATATATATATGTATATATATATATATATCACAAAAAGTTGTGGATGGATCCAGACGAAACTTGGTGGACATGGAGGATGTGTGACAAGGAAGAATTGATTCATTTTTGATGAAGATCTGAATCCAGATCCGATAATGCTTTTTTAAGCGATTCTTCACCATTGAGAGGGAGATAGGGCTAAATTAATATGTAGCACGATATCTCAAAAAGTTGTGGACAGATTCAGATGAAACTTGGTGGACAGGTTAGGTGTGTGACCACGACAAATTGATTTGATTTTGGTGAAGATTCAAATCCGGATCTGGATGCGAGAATTATTTAATTTTTAAAGCGATTCTTTTATACTATTGAGAGAAGGGGCTAAAAACGATTATATTGAATGGTATTTCAAAAAATGTATTGGGCCTGATATGTTCTCATGGATCAGGCATTATGTGGCGGAGGTATGTGCTCGACCGTGCGCCTTTCTAGTTTGTTTTTGTAATTCTGTACGGAGGCTCATGGAGTGTGCAATAAAACAATCACAAACAAAATGGGGCAAAGGAAAAATCATGAAATGACAGCAAACCCATGGACCACAGCATAAGGAGAGGGATCGCATGAGAAGGATAAGAACCGGGGCTCAGAGGGTGCATGTTTTTTTTAAAGTGGTTACCATGAGCTCATTTTGTGGAAATGGGAGAGACATGAAGTGGTAGTGGACAGTAAACTTAAAATACTGCTTGGAAGAACTCACCATATTTGGGAGGACATTTTCAAAGGTGAGAAAATTTTGTGGCTTCAACATAACAGCCACCTTTCGTAATACATCGTGCAATCCGATTTTCTAATTCGTTCAAAGCATTGTCCATTTGCTACTAAGTGATGTCATGAATTGCATTTTCGATTGTCCCAAGTTAATCCACAGAATGTGGTTTTGATTAGTAAACATTTTAACATGGCCCAATGGAGACGGGTCAATCAAATGAGTGGGCCAAGCAGTTGGTACACGTCGAACCATCTAGTACTTCTCTGAGATGTCATTCAAGAACTGTTGCACATACCAAGCACAAGTGGTAGGGAGCACATCGTCATGATAGAAGGTGTCATCTGAAAGATTTAATCGTCTCTTTTAATTGATGGATGAAGAAATTCTGCAACATCACCAAGTAACGTTCACTGTTGCTTCTTCAAAAGAAAGACAGGACCAATGACTTTGTGAGAACGCACCACACTGATTTTAGGTGTCACTTTCATGTTGCGGAGACTTCCCGAGTTTTTTTTTTTTTTTGTCCCTCAAATGTGGATTTTGTGGTGGTTGACTTTGCTTCTGATGTGGAATCAGAAAATTCAACTCGTCAAGAAACCTCGGGGCATTATTGATCAAACAATAATACATCATTATTAACATCATAACCATCAAGAAAACACGATTAATTGTGCTTTCATATGCCAGAAGAATGGCAAAATGTTTTTAAACCCCCCTCATCCCTCGCAGTTTTTAAATTTTGGATCAATTATGTTGCACTGTCATTGAGAAGCTCTTTGGAAAAGGTCTGAAAGTTATGTATTTTGGGATAATTGTGTTAACGCTGTTAAACTTTGAACAATTTTTTTTTCTCATTTAAACTTTCTTTGAATAAGGAGAATGAAACAGACAAGGTACTGCTGAAAGTTTTTGGACACTGCCCAAGTCTCCTGGAGATGTTTTGCATTGTTTTTGTACACATTGTGATACTTTGGACAATTTCATGGAACAGACAATTTTATCCTAATCAGCCAAAAACCCAGAATACCATTTGCTCACTTGATGAGTAATGGTAAAGCATGTGATATTTTAATCCCTCATCGGTGATGTCATTCTATGTATTTAAAAATGTGCAGGAGTTTGAATTCCAAAATGTGCAACTGAAAGCTGTTAGCCAGATGGTGCAACTGTGTAATGGAGAAATTTTTTTTTTCCAGGGTCCGAGTGACGCTCCAGCAGTGGACACTGCAGAGCAGGTGTACATCTCTTCACTGGCTTTACTGAAGGTGTGTATGAATGGATATATGCACAATGACATGCAAAGCTTGCATTGCAATAAAAGTTAAACCTTTGGATGATGGAAATAGGTTAAGTTACGCTTTAAAAAAAAAAAAAAATCAGAAATGGAGTCGCACGTGACCTGTTATTTTCTTTATGGTCCTCTGTATGCCAAGGGCCCCAAAAAACTTTTGATGTCATTTTTTGTTTATAGTCCAGCAGCGTAGTCTGATATTTCAGATCAATTGTTCAAATTTGCATAAAAGCACCAAAATTGGTACACATGTAGAATAATGTATTCCGAACAATTCTAGATGTGGAGCCACCCGAGATTTTGCCTTGGTCAGCTTTGGTTTGCTATGCTGCAGTACTATAATGGTCGACATCCATGCTTAAAATGTTCTTTGGGGCGAGATGATCATCACCTGGGAGGATGCTGAGCTGGATTTTTGCGTTAAAGGTTTCGGAGGTCAAAGGTCATCCAGAGGGCTTATTTTAGAAGTGGTACCATAGTGCACATATACCTGTATAAATAGTGTTAAAACTGTCCCACATCATAGACGAGCAGGGGTACCTGGCGTTGCCGGGCAACACCAGGTCCCTCCTCCCACTCCACCCTTTCCTCCTCCCACCCACCCATTCCACTTCCTCCTCCCACCATCTTCCCTCTGGATTCCCACCCCACCCGTTATGACCAACCCACAGACCCACAGACACACTCAGCTTTGGCAACAGTGAGACACTTCACACAAAACTGCCATGTTGGCATGATGTTTCCCATTCTTGTTAATCGATTCTTCTTGTTCTCCTTCTCAAAGGAATCGGCAAATAAACTTTCTATCCTCTATCCTCTATCCTCTATCGTATCATTTTTTTTTCATGAGCTTTAATATGTTATTAAAAAAGGTTCCAATTATAATTAGTGCATTCCTGCTATCGCAGACATCGCCGCGTGCTAATGTCTTGTGGAGGGACGTCTTTTTTTCATACCTCGCATGGAAGCAAACACGGGATATTTTTGCTTGTAAGTCATTGCAAATTGTAGGAAGCAAACATTGAGTTATAAGCGACATGTTAGTGCCTGGCAGACAGAAAGTAACTGTGTTTGATCTCCAACAAGTTTTTTTTTTTTCTTTTTTTGAATGAACCATCACGAATTTCTTTCCTCTGCATAGTATGAGAATCAACGTACCTTCATTGGGAGGTGTATATTAGACCGCTGCCACGATCGCTGTGGACAAAACATGCATTCCCTCATTTGTGTTGGAATCAAAATGTATTTTTTTTTCTCCTCAATACGTTATCTTAATTTAATGATATATGATGCGTTGTTCACTCTTTACAACAATCTGAGCTATGTGGAGAGAAAAATATGGTGGCGATTTCTGGACGGATGGAGGGCGTGACCTGTAGAATGGGCGATGCTTATGACCCACCCACAGACCATCCATTGAGACCATAATCTGTGCAGGGCGTTGGTGCTGCCAAAGCAGTCTCCTTGGCTATTGGGTACAATCCTGGATGGGTCACCACTCCAACACAGGATACCAGCAAGCTGGCACTCATTTTGTCAACCTCAGAAGGATGACAGGCAGAGTCAACCCCACCTGGTATTAATTCAACATCCAACTGGGATTTGAACTCAGGATCCTAGGATCCCAAGCCCATCACCCTAACCATTAAGCCAACAACAGGTATAACCCACAGACACGAACTCAGCTTTATATATTAGATAGATCTCTATAAAAGGTATTTTGTTTATTTTAAAATATAAAAAAATCAAATTTGGGTCAAAGGTCAAGTGTCAAAGTTCACAGCCCAATGGTCAAAGGTCAAATATAATATATATTTACGACAAACTCGTGATTATTTGAATTTTTGTTTTTAAAATGAATCAATTTCACTCATTTTACTTAACATCAAAATATAAAATATATCAAAGAATTTGGATGGTTTTTAGAAATTATTTATTTCAATTTTTCAAAACCATAATTTTGTATTTTGAAAATGGGGGTTTGTGCATGCATGTGCATCACACCACACTCATACATGTAAATCTGGCTTACACAATAACACCTGCATCTCGTTTTTCTGCATTTGGTTTTACATCCACAGGATGTTAGTTTGATGCATGCTTTTGGGACAGCTGGCAATCTTGTCAAAACAACTTAAAGTCCTTTCTGTCCTTTCCATCCATTCATCTCAGTTGCAGATCCAACTTCCATTTCCACTGTGCCTGCGAGCAGCCACATCTTTGCTTTAGAGTTCGATCTTTCCAAATGAAGCTCTCGGGCATCTCTCATTGGTGGAAGCCACTCCAACTCTTTCCTGGCCTTGCCGAATAGAGGATACCTCAATGCATCCAACTCTTGGACTTTCCAGGTCTTCACTGCCATACAGCTTGCACACATTCTTTTGGACCTGAGAGGTCACCATCCTGACCGATACCTTCCAGAGAGGGCAGGATATTTTTGATACACCTTCGAGCATGATTTCTTGGAGAACCCCGAAAAGAACGAGGTAGTATTCAAGGTGGATTCGGCTACGTGCCTCATATGCGAGTGTGTGCCCTCTGACCTCTCTGTCGTAGGCCTTACCTTCAAGTATAGTTTGACTTGTGTTTGGTGCAAAAATGCCAGTTTCTACCCAAATGTCTTCCAGACCTGCAGACTCATCATGCTGACCTCTGGCCTTAAGGAAGTTGAAGCATACGTGAAGACCTCCCATATGAAATATGACATGCACATTGCACATAGTCACTGTGATTAGCCCAAATGAGTTGTTTTCCTTTGCTGTACAAGGGCTGGTCTGCAGTTATCACTGTGAAAGGCTGGTAAAGGTGTCTGCTTATGGCATCAAACCTGTTGATGACAGTTGTCATCATATTGTAGTCATCAGTTGGTGCTTGGAGGATGGGTAACGTTCTTGCATTTGTTGCAGTCTGGTTTATTGTACAGTAGGCTTGGTGGAAGGCCCCCCACAGAGGAATCCTTTCGTCTACTGGGCAAAACTATCTTGCTGTTATCAATCAAAATTTAACATTTTTTTTCTTAATTCTACTTTACAAAGTGTGCTGATTTGAGTACCTCTGCCACCGAAGGTGAAGGTTATGTTTTCACCCATTTCTGTCTGTTTGTCTGTGCACAGGATATCTCAAAAAGTTGTGGACGGATCCAGATGAAATTTTGTGGACAGGGGTGTGTGACTAGGAAGAAATGATTCAATTCTGGTGAAGATCTGGATCCGGATCCGACTACTAGAATTTTTAAGTGATTCTTCACCATTGAATGATAGGGGTCAAAAACGATATATAGCACGATATCTCAAAAATGTATTGGGCCAGATATGCTTTTGTGGATCAGGCATTACAGGGTGGAGGTATGCGCTCTACCGAGTGCCCTTCTAGTTTGTAATGGTATCATTTTGGTGTCTGACCATATTTTATCTAATCTGCACACTTATTTAATTGATAATACAAAAGGATTGGCAATATTTATGATAATGAAATGATCTGGCATTCATCCTACCATTGTCTTTGAGAAATTATGACCAATACTATTTCTGAAAACAAGAAAATGAGCAATCAGAGATTGCAGACCCTCACCAGGACTGCTTTTGTGTGGTGTTTGTTTACTGGTGTGTTACATAATTAATAACTAGAAGGACACTCGGTAGAGCACGTACCTCCACTGCCCAATGCCTTATCCACGAGAACAAATCGGGCCCAATACATTTTTGAAATACCGTGCTGTACAGCACAACATCGTTTTGGGCCCCAATATTTCATTAGGTTAAAACATTACAGATCTCATTCAGGCTTCTTGGGATATAGAAAGTGAGTGACTTGCAAATACTGTGTGGAAATATCTCCCATAACCTTTGACCCCGAAATGACCTGAAATGCTAAAATCCAGCATGGCATTCCCCCAGGTTATGATTGTCACACCACAAGGAACATTTTAAGCATGAATATGAATCATGAACAAAAATGCCATCAAAAGTTTTTTTTTTTTTTGGCCCCTGGGGAGACAGACTATAATGTGTAAATGCATGATTAACATATTTCAAGCCGCTGTCACACCTTGACGATTTCGCCAGCGTATGCCGATTTATGAAAATTTTTTCTAAAACGCTGGCACACGTCGAATACGTCATGGGTACGTTTTGTATACGTTAAGAGCACGCTGAAAAACACTGCCATACGTTGTAGTATGCTGGCTTTAAATGTTGTACTTTTGGGTTGTTCTCAAATTTTTGCATGCTTGAAATTTTATGACGCATGCCGGCTATGACTCGCACGTTCCGCTACGCTGGCCATAAGTTGTAGGCACGATATGCGATCGTTGACACACGTCGACACACATTACTTGTAAGTTACTCATAAGTCGAAACACGTCGAGGTAATGTTTCGCGTACCCGAAACTTATTTCTAACCTATGAGTAACGTTTTGTAAGCACGCTACACGAACGTTGTTCACACTTCGCAACAAGTTACTTCAAAGTTCCTCATCCGTCGAAACTCGTCAAAGTAATGTTTTGGGTACCCGTGACTTATTTATAACCTATGAGTAACGTGCTTGGGAATTATTTGTAAAGCATGTCCTACGCACAAATACGTATGTAGACGTACTTGACGTCTTCAGGACGACTACAGAACTTACTGAACGCGTTTCTAACTTACATATACTGTATAATGGCGTATTGGCAGCGATTAGGGGAATTGGTATATAAAAAGGGGCTTCGCAGGAGGAACCCGTCTTTTTTTTAGACTTTGTGGTGAGTACATGTCCATGTCATTCCGAGAGATGGAGGATATGGCAAGGCTGAAATGACAATACCTACCTGTCCTCCAACATCAACATGACCTCATCGAGTTGACACTGCACCAGTTGCATGCCAATAGAGCCGGGAGAAGAAGACGTGAGCGGAGGAGAAGGAACTGGGACAGACCATGGATGGGGAGGCGACGCCATTACGGCATATATGACCAGCTCATGGTGGAACTCCGGAACGAGGACCATACATCCTTCATCAACTTCCTGCGAATGCCCCCAGCGATGTTCGATGACCTGCTAGCCAGAGTGGGTCCAAGAATAACCAAGCACTGTTATTAAATCATTTTAATAGTCCAGTGGAAGCGATTTAACTTTTTCAATGGAAATCAATCGTTGGTATAACTTATCTATAAGTTATCGAAGCGTTCTGTGTTCATAACTCGTACATTATACATTTGTCCAAGTCGTTTTGAATACTTTAAAAACTGAAACAAAAAAATAGTTCATCGTGGGAATGAGAAAAAAAAAATTAGCCGAAAAGAACATCGAACAATGGTGCAAAGTAGTCTCCTATTCGTGGACGCAACGAGGAGCCATCATCACCCACACCCTCCCCATCACGCTCACCGACTACGACCGACATGGACTTACGACGACGACTACTACTACTACTAAGACTGACGCGCTCACCTAATACTACTACTACTGATACTACTGACATTGACATCTACTCAACATGGAGTCTGGAACACATTTTTCATAGGTCGGCATATGCTGGCAAAATCGTCAAGGTGTGACTGCGATGTTGACACTTCCAATTCTCAGGCGGTTATGATTTAAATCGGCGTGCGGCAGGTTATTAACAGAGAACGCCACGAGTTCATCGGCGATACGTGCAGCACGCTATGCCTAAGTTAAACTATCGTGGGGCATAAGTTGTGAACGCCGACAACAGGCTAAGCATTCGTTGGTATTAGTTATCTATAAGACAACGAAACGTTCTGTGCCCGTTACTAATATGTTATGCATACGACCAACACGTTATGAATACGACCAAAACTTTTAAAAAAAAACCTCAAAACTTCAGCGTACGCCAACGTTTTACATACATTTTTATACGTTGCCATTGCTGGCTAAAACGTCAAAGTGTGAAAGCGCCTTCAGACTGGAATACATTTTTCCTATAAATTGAGACTCAAGAAAAGTAAACATGTATTTAAAAAAAAAGATATTCCAGAAATTATTTTAAATTATGAAAATAATACAATCTTTATGATGAATTATGTCCTGAAAACGTGAACAAATTTGTAAAAGAAGGCTACTGACAGTTCATATTGGAATAGATGTTTCTTCTTGAACTTCACTGGACAGAGCCCCAACCACGCACCCTCTAGCCCACCACCGACTGCTCTCTCCTCTCCCCTCCCACCGCCGCCCGCTCTCTCCTCTCCTCTCCCACCGGCGCCCGCTCTCTCCTCTCCTCTCCCCTCCCACCGGCGCCCGCTCTCTCCTCTCCCCTCCCACCGCCGCCCGCTCTCTCCTCTCCCCTCCCGCCGCCGCCCGCTCTCTCCTCTCCCCTCCCGTCGCCGCCCGCTCTCTCCTCTCCCCTCCCGGCGCCGCCCGCTCTCTCCTCTCCCCTCCCGCCGCCGCCCGCTCTCTCCTCCCCCCTCCCGCCGCCCCCCCCTCTCTCCTCTCCCCTCCCGCCGCCGCCCGCTCTCTCCTCTCCCCTCCCGCCGCCGCCCGCTCTCTCCTCTCCCACCACGGCGTGCAGCCAGCAGCCCCCCTCTCCACCACCGTGCGCATCCAGCAGTCCCCTCTCCACCACCGTGCGCATCCAGCAGTCCCCTCTCCACCACCGTGCACAGCCAACAACCCCCCCCCCCCCAAATACTGCATGCAAAGAAAAACCACAAACAACCAACAATTTTTGCTCGTCCCATCTCCACCAGTTTTTAATGAAAGAGAAAAGAAAGAGCAAGCTTGGCTTTAGCCTCAGGCAACGTTTTGTTTGTGTTCCACAAACTTCCATAGTCCATATGACATTGGCTGAGGAAGTTTGTTGACAATAAAGTTGTGTTGTAGACTTGAGCAAGGATTTTGGAACAATTTATTCTCATATTTTTCTTTGAGATTTTGATCGAAATAAGATTTTTCTGGTGCTTGGTTTCACTTGAAGTCAACCTGAACTGACTAATGTTGTGCACTGTTGGCAGAAACTATTCTCTCTCCTTGTCCTGCAACTAGATGCTGAAGCATGGTCGTGCTGGTGTACCTATGGAGGTCATGGGTCTCATGCTGGGCGAGTTTGTTGATGACTACACCGTGCGAGTTATCGACGTGTTTGCGATGCCGCAGTCTGGCACGGTATTTGATGCACGCTTGTACACCTGTTCATGCCGTCTTTCCACCCTACACTGTCAGTTGCTCTAAAAATGTTTTTTGCTTTCCAAATAGTCAAACCATATTCACGCTGTCTTTATTTGCAAAATTATGTCCTATGTTGCAATGACTCGTTTTTAAGGAGCGCAATCGCGCTTGCCTTATTTATTTATTTATTGGTCGCTTCTTGAGGAACATATTTGTGTGACTGTGTATTCCTGTGTTAAGAAAAAACTTGTTAAAATTATGTATCTTGCCCATTTTCAACACTGAACGGCAGCAAAAATTGGTATAGAAAACCACGCTTTTCTGCTATGCATGGGTAGTCAGTTTTTTTATATCGTCAGTTCTTTCGGTTTGCAAACATATTTTCCCATTGAGGTCTAAAATGCATATGTTTAGTGCGATGGCGAAGCGTTGACATGGGCTATGTAAGCACTGTACAGTTTACTTTAGCAAATGCAATCGATCTCACCAAAATAATTCAGGAGAGCAATTTATAGCTCTTGGAGATTTTACAAACACGAGTCTCTGATGTTGTCCAGTCCAATATGTCATCTACTTTGAGGTTACCATTGTCTTCTTTCAAGCCTGTGATGGTTTGAACCAGTTGGGAGCAAAAGTTCATTCATGTTCATGTCGCAATGTTGGAATATAATGTGGTACATCGGGTCTCAGAACAGATTGGGGTTGATTAAGCATCATGGCAACCTAACCTAAAACAGTGAATATTTAAATTTCCTCGTTACTTTTCTGACAAGTCAGCAGTAGTGTATTGCCCCTCTTTGAGCAGTGTAGTCTGGGTTTGATTCCTGATCTGGCTCTAAACTGTCATACTGATCCTTCACAAGTGGGGCGTTGCATCATTGATTACACTGTCCTTCGGAGGGGATGTTAAGCCCATTGTCCAGTCTGCTTGAATTATTTTATTGTCCATTCTGATTTTAAAGATCCTGCAGTACCTTTGATTAAGGGTTGACCATGGTGTGTTGGTGCCCTTGCCAATTTTTTTTTTTTTTAATCCTGGCTTGATGGTATCTGTCTATCTAATGGCACACCATCAGTGGCATAGACTCCCCTCAATTAGTCAACTAAATTCGTAGTTTGATCCCATTTAAATATGACTCGTGTTAACTAAGGTGGTTATCACCCATATACGAGCCGTTGAAGTCGCATTAACTGCAATTTTGTTCTACTTTGATAAAGTTTAATTTATTCTCATTTCCATCCTCATTTTTTTGTTGAGTGTGTTCTCTCCCAAAGGTCGAAAGAGATCTTGCTTCAGCATAAAGTATCAGTAGTTTGAAATATTTTGCAACAGAAACGGTGTTGGATTATTATTATTATTATTATTATTATTATTATTATTATTATTATTATTATTTTCATCATGTGCATTGTGAAGAACAGATCTTTGTGCAAGGATGTCCCATGGAGTTTATTGATATGGTGTTTGCCAGTCCTTATGCATCGCTCGAAGTATATTTTAATGAGGGGGAGAATCCAGGAATCCCAAAATAAGAATCCAGGCCCAAAAAATGCAATAAAAGAAAACGTGGCATAAAGCAAAAGCAGTTTTTTTTTTGTGCCTTTGGGTTTTTTTTTCTTAGCCGTTCTATATGATGCAGACACTTTTGATCAGTGCCTTGTTTCCAATCATCCCCATTCTCATTCCGCCACCCCCAATTGCCTTCCCATCATTATTTTTTGAGGAAATAACCCTATGAGTGCATAGACTTTTTAACTATATTAAGTATATTCCTTTGTAAGTGCACGGATATTGGTGGAAAGTGGCGGTTGAGCAGACTCCTTCCGAAAGTGTGACTTCCCAGACCAGGAATTGGTGGCCTGCAGTTTGTGGTCAGGGCATGTTTTCTCTTCTTTTTTTAAATTCTTTTTTTTGGCAGGCTTTGAAAGGCCACATTATGAGCTTTGACCGCACAACAACCCACAATGTCGTACAAAATGTTATACAAATACTCCTTACATTTATTTACATTTTTTATTGCTTTATTTTCTACTCTGCGGCTATTTTTGTATCACTGTTGTAAGATTGTCTAGTATTTGTTGAAATGCATTCATATAATATTTGATTGACTTGGCTTCCCTGATCTCCATCTTGATCTCTCCTTTTCAACTATTAAAAAGCTGATAATAGGTTACGCTCACCAAGATACCACATAATTCAAGGTGACTATTCTTCAGCCTAATTTTATGACATTACCGTCATGCTATCTGTCTGTTATCCAAAAAAATAAACGTTTCGATAAGTTTATCTGTATGTTATTGTTTTTATACATTTATTTCTGCAGTATGGTCTTAAAAATTCCTGTTGTGTTGTTCTGTTGTATTTGTACAGTATGTATTTCATTTATTGGCATAGAGGATTTATTCGTGATTTTAACTTGAATCTCTTTATCTATTTTGTGATGAGGAGGTGTATTCATAAAGGTTCATGTAAAATTATTCTGGCTTTATGATGAAAGTCATAATACAGACCACGAACAGTTTGAAATCTTATCACCCTCACCGAAGGAGAGGGTATTGCATTTAGGTCTGTTTGTTTATTTCTTTGTTTGTTTGATTTGTTTGTAACTTGTAAAATCGACGATTTTTCAAGTACGTATATTGGTCAGTCGATTTTGTTATTCTGTGTGTTTGTCTGTCTGTCAATCGCCGACAGGTCACAATTTAAAACCGATCTTCACGCAACTTTACCAAGTTATAGAGGTTGTCTCAACTGAGAAGCCTGTTTATTTTGAGTTCAAAGGTTAAAGGTCATCTTGAGGTCAAATTTCAAAAATCGTCATTTTTCATCTGATTGACTTGAAGTTTGAACAGGATTAGCATATTGTGACACTGATTTGGGAAACCAACTATTTTTGAGATCAAAAGGTCAAAGGCCAACTCAAGGTCAAACTTCTAAAATAATCAATTTCAATCAGATAAGCAATCAATTTTCATCTGATTGACCTGAGCTTTGATTAAGATTGTGAATTTCAATATCAATGAAATGGACAATTTGATGTATCCATGGCAAATTTTCAAACGGACCAGACAGCATCAGCCCATTTGTCTGAAAAACCTGCTCTGCTGCTCTTGCTCACCCTCTCTCTGTTCTATTCACCCTCTCATTTGCTCAAGGTCATCTGCCATCTGTTTGGAAATCAGCAAACATTACTGCTCTGCATGAAAAGGTGCAAAAACATATCCTTGCAATGACAGACCAATTAGCCTTCTCCCAATCATCAGCAAGGTTATGGAATCCATCATCGCTTCAGACATTAAATCCTTCCTCTTCTCCAATGGCTTGATTTCCGATCATCAATTTGTTTTCAGACCAGGTCACTCTACCCTGGATATGCTGCTTCTGTCTACCGACAATGTATGGAGCTCCTCAATGCCGGACATGAAATCAGAGCCATGTCCCTATACATATCGTGTGCTTTCGATACGATCCAGCACCCTGCCCTGCTCACCAAACTCTCTTCCTATGGTATCCAAGGACATCTCCACTCATGGCTCGCAGGCTTCCTCTCCTGTCGCAGCCATCAAGTGGCCCTGAATGGAGTTCTCTCATCCCCTCTTCCTGTCCAGGCTGAAGTTCCTCAAGGCAGTGTTCTGGGCCCTGTTCTTTTTCTGGTTTTCATCAATGATCTCTCTGATTCTGGAATATCCTCTTTGTCTCTTTACTGAGGATTTCACCCTCTGCTCTACGATCTATCATCCCTCAGACCGGCAAGCCACAGCTTCTTCGCTCTCTGCACATAGGTGTAAAATCACAAGCTGGTCCAAAACGTGGAACATGTCTTTCAATCCTGACAAATCTCACACTTACTATGTCTCCCCAAAAGGACCGTTGAGGAAACCAACCCATCTACTTTCTCAACAATCCTCTGGAAGAAGTTGTTTCATTCAAGCTTCTGGGTCTCACTATCTGCCACGATCTTTTCTGGGAAAGCCGCATTTCCAAGGTGGCCTCCAAAGCCAGTCGCCGACTGGGAATCCTCCGTCTAGCAAAGTCCTTCCTCGGCACACCAGAGCTCCTGACCACATATACCAAGCTTTCCTCCACAGCCTAATGGAGTACTGCTCTCCCCTCTGCCTCTGAGCTGGTGCTCCCTCCTCTCACCTTTCTCTGCTTCACGCTGTAGAAACCAAGGCATTTAGGATCATTGGTATTTCCTGTGATGAGGCTGAGTCTTTGAGTCTCTCACTCTCACTCCCTCGCCACAAGCAGTCGGTGGTCCTTCTGTCTTCTACCGTCTCCTCTCCGGCCTCGCCCCCCTTGCTCTGTCTGAGGTACGTCCTCCTCATATTTCTGCAAGGTGCTGAAGGTCTGCCAGCAACCTCCTTCTGATAAAACTACCAAAATCAAGAATAACTGCTCACCTTCACTCTTTCATTCCTCTTTTTTTCCTGCCTTTGGAACAAACTCCCACACTCTCTTCAATCCCAATCTTCCCTCCAGGTCTTCAAAACAGTTGTTCACTGCCATCTCTTATCTTCCCCCATCCAAAACCATGATATTTTCTACCCCTGCTAATCCTGCCCAAACCCACCTCCTTCAAATTCCTGACTTTCCATTCTGAAAGTCCCTGTGGTGTCCATCTTGTTTACCCTCTGTACACCACCCCATCCCTCTCCCTTCCACGGATCTCCTCCTGTCGCTGTGCCACACTCTTTTTTTCCTTCGCTTTCACGCCCCTCTTGTCTCTTGCTCCCATTGTTGTACGTTATGTGTGTTAGCTCTCATACAAGCCTTGACAGTGCAAAGAAACAATTAAAAAAAAATATATAAACCATTGTAAAGGGGAGTGGATTTTGCAAGCTCTGCATGACATCTTTTTCTTGTAACTTGCAAAATGGAAGACTTTTCAATTATATTGGTTTGTCGATTTTGTTATTCTGTGTCTGTGTCTGTCTGTCGTTTCTCTGTTTGTCACCTACAGGTCACAATTTTAAACCGATCTTCACGAAACTTCACCACATGGTAGATTTTGTCAAAAGGAAGAAGCCTATTGTTTTTGAGGTTAAAAGGTCAAAAGGACAACATAGGCCAAAGGTCAACAACTTTGGTGAGATTTCTAAGATCCTCAATTTTCATCCAATTGACTTGAAATTTCAAGAGGATTTCTGTTTCAGGTCACTGAATTCAACTAGCTTATTATTTTTCAGGTCGACATGGACCAAAAGGTCAACATAGGCCCAAGGTCAACAACGAAGGTGGTATTTCTAAAATCCTTAATTTTCATCCAATTGACTTGAAATTTGAAGAGGATTATGTTTCATGTCACTAAATTCAACTACCAATTATTTTGGAGGTCCACATTGGCAAAATGGTCAACATAGGCTGAATTTCTTAAATTGTCAGTTTTCCTACGATTGACTTGAAATTTGAAGAGGAGTTCCATATTTGGTCATTTAATTCAACCACCAATTATTTTTGAGGTCAAATTTGTTTGATGGATTTTGCAAGTATCGTGCTGTGCATGACGTCATCTTGTTTATTTGTTTGTTTGTCCACACAGAACTTTCATGTTTTTCTCTGCAACTACTTGTCATATTGAGACAAAATTTTTATTACAGGAGTGACTACTCATGCAGAATGTTTTACTGATAAGTATGACGTCATAGATCACGTGGCATGGCAGCCATGTTGGAGAAATTCAATTGAATGTCTTAAATATTTCATGGGTCAGGTGTCCAATCAAAGCGGGCCATCTTGGTACCGTCATCACCGCCAGCAGTTATAAAGTGGCAGTTTTAATCATGTCTCTTATTAATTACGTAACACATCAGTACACAAACGCCACACAAAATACACAACACAAAACAAGTCCGGGTGAGGATCTTCAATCTCTGATTGCTCTTTTTCTTGTTTCAATTTGAATCTTAGACCATGTGTTTTGTGTTTGGCACTGAGAACAACATCTGTGAATATCTAACTGTAAATGTCTCCCTTTACGGCACTTGAACACTATCTATTTTATTTAAATTTTTTTTGGATTGTTGATTTAATTGATTGTATTTTCAGGGTGTGAGTGTGGAGGCTGTTGATCCAGTGTTTCAAGCTAAGATGCTGGACATGTTGAAGCAAACAGGACGGTAAGTGTAAAGCAAGTTGCTTTTGTTAAACTTGTCAGATGGTATGCCCAGCCTCTTGCAAGCAAGCATGCCTAAGTTTACTGGCAGTATCAGAATGTGATCACAGTGCAATTTAGCATTGATTTATCCTTATTCACAAAAATATATAACAATTGAGGTTTGTTTATTTTTACGTTTTTTACGCGAAAGAAGCTTCATGTCTGTAACAAGAACGGCACTCTGTGGAGAGCATACCTCCCCCAGGCTGAACAGTTACATTTTGGATCTCACCAAAAGGCTGGATTTGTATCCGGACCTGAACTAAAATCTAATTGGCTTGTTCTCGTCACCTACCCAACTTATCCACCAATCTTGTCATCCGTCCACAAAGTTTTATTTTTTTTTTTTTTTTTTTTTAATATCATTATATATACTAGTACGTGCCCGTAAAAAAAAAAAAATAATAATAATAATAATAAATAAATCACACAGGCCGTTTCTTCGCTCTCACGTGCCCGTACGTGCGTGACCCGGAAGTTCGATATTATTCGCAGTTACGATTATTCGCAATTTATTTTTAATACCCAATTATTCAATTAGCGCCAACGTATTTTACCTTTACGCAATGTCGTGGCAAGGAAAAACAAAAAGAGAAGAGAAGAGAGAGAAAAAATTTACTTCCTGGTTCGGAGCATACCAGCACTCTGATGTTCCCGAAATTTATACACCGTCTAATATGAAAACGATCATAACTTGGGCCATTCTGTTTATCTATAAATGCGCATAAGAAATCGAGAAATTATTAGAATACACGAAGTCATCACTCTCCGGAAGTCCTACGTTGTAACCCGTAATGGGGAATGCGGCTGAGCTTCCCTTCCCCATCGGCCACGCCCACGCAACAACGTGTCTTGGCATTGGTTGGTAAATAAATGGCCATAACTTGGGAAGCACTTGTCAGCTTAATATCAAACCTTGAAAAGGCACATCCTTAGGTCCCCAGCAATATACCTGTCAAGTTTCAATTAGATCGGACCAGAGGTTGTCGAGAAACAGCGGTCTCACACACGCACACGCACACGCACACGCACACGCACACGCACACGCACACGCACACGCACACGCACACGCACACGCACACGCACACGCACACGCACACGCACACGCACACGCACACGCACACGCACACGCACACACACACTGCTGGAATTATATATATATATATATATATAGGTGTATCGTTTTTGGCCCTATTTCTCAACGATAAAGAATCACATGGAAAAACTAAAGTATCTGGAACCCAGATCTTCACCAAAATAGAATCAGTTCGTCCTTGTGGAACACCCATGTCCATCAGGGTTCATTAGAATGCATCTATAATTTTTTGAGATATCCTGCTCGCAAACAAACAGACAAACAAACAAACAAGAAAGATGTCGTGCATCGCACTACACTTGCAAAATCCAAACAAACAATATGCTTCTCGGTTTTGTTTGGTAAACCAATTCAGGAACCCAATATGCAAATTTTGTTCCTATGAGCACAGTACCCAGCCTTCAGGTGGGTTGGATGAATATTGCACATGACTTATTGAAACTAGATTTTGTTCATCGAATACATACCCCACATAATCATGAGAAGGATGGGGCAAGCCAACTCTTCTGTTTTTTATCACTGGGCATTAGGCTTTGTTTATTTTTTTTAATTGTCCGTTCACCATGTAAGTTCAAAGGGGGCGGACGTCATGCAAGTATTAGGCCCTATGTCAAATGTTTATGTAACATGTGGCAAAGTTTGAATCACACTGATACGCTGGATCTGAATCAAAATTGAATCGGCTTGTCCTCGTGACCGAACCAACTCAAATGCACCTAGTTTTGTCAGAACTTATCCACAACTTTTTGAGATAACATGATACATATAATATGTATATATATATATATATATATATATATATATATATATATATATATATATATATATATATATATATATATGTTACAGAAATGGCCCTTACGGGAATACTAAATATAGAATGAGCTCAGTTCCCCCATTAAATTCATGTATAGATAGGTTTTGTGGTATAAGGGACGATATGTGTGTCGGGAGGTGTAACAGACTGTTTTTGTGTTCGTGCTGTGGTGGTGAAACGAGAGATCACTATTATTCCTTCCTCATTTTGGAATAGGCCCCTCCCAGTCGGCTGAGAGGAGTGGCCTAGAGCGAGGGGTGTGGCCTGGACAGGAAGTGACGTGAAGGGGAGGAGCCTTTGGTCAGGGAGTCGCCGAGAGAGACGTGTGTCGAAGGAACTCCTGTGTCGAGGCGAGAGAGAAAAGAAAAAGGCAGTGGTGAATCGGCTGGCAGAGAAAGCGGAACCTGCACATCGATTCACCTCACGACTCGAAGGAGAAAAGAAAAGGGGACGAAAGGAGTGCTGTGTGTGAGGAAGGGCCGGGTTCTCAAGGCGTGTTCGGAGTCGCTTCGAAACGAGCGAACGAAGGAGGCACCTTGTTGGGTCTGCTGGGAGAGACGCTGAACTGACCTCCACGTCGGTGATTCGACCGAGAGAGGAACTGAGGAGACGAAGCGGGAGTCGGGCTTCGAGGCGGGAAGACCCGAGAGGATACACCGGAGCGTCTGACAGTCCTTGCTCACCTCACGGCTCGACACGTTGTGATCCACCTGCGGAACTCGGACCTCGACTGAGACCTTGTATGGAGAACATGCCAGGCCAGGATTCGTGTGCTGAACCCTGGAGAGAGATCGGCGATCTCGCATCGTCGACGTGGCGCGGAGCCGGAGTGCGCTGAGGAGAACCGCACACGCGGTGACTTGGGCGGGAGCTGGAGTGCTGCGCTGCCATTTCTTGCTGCGCGGCACGTTCGAGCGGCAGTTCAAACCCGTGGAAACCCGCTGGTTTTTACGAACGACCTTCGTGCTTTTGGGACACGGTCCTCTCGTCCATGAGCCATCACCAAGTACTCTGTCTTGTCCTGCATGCATGTTTGTTTGCACGTGTTGTATAAGGCATATTTCATAGTAATCCCCTCGAAACCTTTGAGCCGTGGTTCCCGAGTTAAGAACGGGTTGATTGTTAATAAAACCACTGTCGTGTTATTGCTTGTGTTGTGATCCCTGATGTCCCCAATAAATCTGGTTAATTCTGATGAAGTTGCCGCTATGGATTAATGCGTGTCGCGTCGAGGAACGAACGATCCGTTCGATTGGCATACGATTCCAAAATGGTTACAGACTGGTAGACTCCCCTCGGTCACTGACAGAGCCAGTCTGTAACTCGGGGTTCTATCTCCCCAACTGGTAAGGTACAGGATTACGTTGGTATCGCGATTAAAGACGCGTGACCCGAGGCCTGTGCCGAGCTGGCCGGCGTTATAGACTCCCGGAGACGGTGGTGGCGAGGGTGGCACCAGGGACCGGGTGAGATTCCCGCCACCCCGGATCCGCAACAACTGGTGTCAGGAGTGGGATACAAACTCTCCCGTCTCCAAACTAAATTCACGGGAATCGGACCAGGGGTGAGTGGAGCGACCCCCGATTCCCTCCAAATTACGAGCAGGCCAAATTTATCGCTTCCGTGAAATAAGATGGCATTTCAAGGCGAGCAGGAGCCGGAGGTATTAGGAATGTATATGTGCAGAAATGTCGGATCCATGGCCCGGGATGGTACCACTTGTAATTACAATCCGTGGGGAAGCTCAACCCCATATTCTGAGCACGGACTTTTCCGGCAAACTGAGTCGCATAATGGCGGCGCGATTGCACCTCAGCGCAGCATGGAGCGAGCGGCTATTTATGGCAAGGCGAATGGCGCGACACGAGGCGAGTGCTTCCAATGACCATTTCAAACCACGTGGGCATGGCAGGCGAGGTCAAGCGTGCCTACGCCAGACATTAGCGGGCTTTGGAAAGAATTGAAGGAAATATGAGGTTGGAGAATGAGGGACAGGGGGTCAAAGAAATTAAAAAAGAAAGAAACAGAAAAAAATAGAGGATAGACTGCATGATAAAGACGGGGTTAAAGGAACAGAACACACACACGGAGGTAGTGGAGGAGCCTTTGGTCAGGGAGTCGCCGAGACAGACGTGTGTCGAAGGAGCTCGCGTGTCGAGGCGAGAGAGAAAAGAAAAAGGCAGTGGTGAATCGGCCGGCTGAGAAAGCGGACCCTGCACATCGATTCACCTCACGACTCGAAGGAGAAAAGAAAAGGGGACGAAAGGAGTGCTGTGTGCAAGGAACGGCTGGGTTCTCGAGGCATGCTTGGTGTCACTTCGAGGCGAGCGAACGAAGGAGGAACCGTGTTGGGTCTGCCGGGAGAGATGCTGAACCGACCTGCACGTCGGTGATTCGACCGAGAGAGGAACTGAGGGGACGGAGCGAGAGTCGGGCTTCGAGGCGGGAAGGCCGGAGAGGATATGCCGGAGCGTCTGACGGTCCTTGCTCACCTCACGGCTCAACACGTTGTGATCCGCCTGTGAAACTCGGACCTCGACTGAGACCTTGCATGGAGAACAGGCCAGGCCGGGATTCATGTGCTGAACCCTGGCGAGAGATCGGCGGTCTCGCATCGTTGACGCGACTCGGAGCCAGAACGCGCTGAGGAGAAAGCGCGCACCCGGTGACGAACAAGAGGCAACGGGAGTTGCTGCGCCATCTCCTGCTGCGCGGCATGTTGGAGCGGGGGTTTGAACCCATAGACACCACCGCTTGTTACGAGCGACATTCGTGTTTTTGGACACGGTCCTCTCGTCCATGAGCCATCACCAAGTACTCTGTCTTGTCCTGCATGCATGTCTTTTTGCACGTGTTGTACAAGGCATATTTCGTAGTAATCCCCTCGAAACCTTTTAGCGGTCGTTCCTGAGTTAAGAACGGGTTGATTGTTAATAAAACCACTGTCGTGTTATTGCTTATGTTGTGATCCCTGATGTCCCCGATAAATCTGGTTAATTCTGATGAAGTTGCCGCTATTATATGGATTAATGCGTGTCGCGTCGAGGAATGATCCGTTTGATTGGCATACAAGACCAAAATGGTTACAGACTGGTAGACTCCCCTCGGTCACTGACAAAGCCAGTCTGTAACCAGGGGTTCTATCTCCCCAACTGGTAAGGTACAGGATTACGTTGGTATCGCGATTAAAGACACGTGACCCGAGGCCTGTGCCGAGCCGGCCGGCGTTATAGACTCCCGCAGACGGTGTTGGCGAGGGTGGCACCAGGGACCAGGGCAGATTCCCGTCACCCCGGATCCGCAACAACATATATATTGTTAGGAATTCTGGCCCGCCTGGCGTGCGATCGGCCGCGTACCTCGAATGGCAGCCGCGTCGCCCACCGGATGGACAATTCAGTCGTGACCCTCCTGGAACTACTGCCAGGAGCCAGTCACGGCTGGGGGTTTAACCTCACCACAACTCAGTCCGCATTCTACCCGCGTGAAATAGGGTGAATCGCCGAATGTCGATATACCTAAATATCCGCGCGAAAAACCTACTGAGGGGTTGCACCACGCCGCAGGTCAGCTTAGGACACGAACCGCTTCAGCGGTTCGTTCCGTGCTACAGGGATAACCGAGCGGTGTTATCGCCGACCTTGACGGTTCAGATTATTTATCGGGTGTTTAAAACCCACTACTCATTCCACGATGCAAGATGGCATTTCAATTGGGTGAAAGGAGGACGTGACGAACGGGATACATTGCACACAGGGACATTTATTCCAGCAACACGTATACAGTCATGCAATATACAAGCGACAAAGAGAAGGCCAAGCAATACCACTGACTAAGATTATTATCTACAGTCACTTGCACAGTCGTTACTTAACAGGACTTGGCGCCACAGCATGCATACAAAAACAACAGGAAAACCCTCCCCAAAGGCAGGGAGGTAGACGGGGTTCGTAAACCTTTATGGTCGTGGGCCGTGGATGACTGAAAAGACCCGCAAGACCGTGCTGGTTACCTGCCCCCTCGAGGTGTGACGGTGGGCAGGTCGCGACGCCTTGTTCCCACGGCAGCTAGCGTAGCCGTGCCTGCTCTCGGGCCTTTGCGATGATGTGGTCGGTGAGTTCTCTCCGGCGTCCCTCGCCAGACGCGCAGATTCGCACCACACAGCCGGCATGGCTGTGCGTCTCCGAGGTGTCGCCCGTTCTCGCCACCGGCCCGTGCCTTCACCGACAGGTCGCCCAACGCCAAGACGAGAGAGCCCGACCTTGACCACCAAGAGAGAGCTCGAAGATGAAGCGAGAGGATGACGTCCACCAAGAGAGCGAGTAGAATCCAACACGACCCAGACAGAGAGAGAGTGCCGTCGACGACCCAGACAGAGAGAGAGTGCCGTCGACGACCCAGACAGAGAGAGAGTGCCGTCGACGACCCAGACAGAGAGAGAGTGCCGTCGACGACCCAGACAGAGAGAGAGAGAGTGCCGTCGACGACCCAGACAGAGAGAGAGTGCCGTCGACGACCCAGACAGAGAGAGAGAGAGTGCCGTCGACGACCCAGACAGAGAGAGAGAGAGAGAGAGAGAGAGTGCCGTCGACGACCCAGACAGAGAGAGAGAGAGAGTGCCGTCGACGACCCAGACAGACAGAGAGAGAGAGAGAGAGTGCCGTCGACGACCCAGACAGACAGAGAGAGAGAGAGAGAGTGCGGCCGACGCCCCAGACAGAGAGAGAGAGAGAGTGCCGTCGACGACCCAGACAGAGAGAGAGAGAGAGAGAGAGAGTGCCGTCGACGACCCAGACAGAGAGAGAGAGAGAGAGAGTGCCGTCGACGACCCAGACACAGAGAGAGAGAGAGAGTGCCGTCGACGACCCAGACAGAGAGAGAGAGAGTGCCGTCGACGACCCAGACAGAGAGAGAGAGAGAGAGAGAGAGAGAGAGTGCCGTCGACGACCCAGACAGAGAGAGAGAGAGTGCCGTCTACGACCCACACACAGAGAGAGAGAGAGAGAGAGAGAGAGAGAGAGAGAGAGAGAGAGAGAGAGAGAGAGAGAGAGAGAGAGAGAGAGAGAGAGAGAGAGAGAGAGAGAGAGAGAGAGAGAGAGAGAGAGAGAGAGAGAGAGAGAGAGAGAGTGCCGTCGACGACCCAGACAGAGAGAGAGAGAGAGAGAGAGTGCCGTCGACGACCCAGAGAGAGAGAGAGAGAGAGAGAGAGAGAGAGAGTGCCGTCGACGAGAGAGAGAGAGAGAGAGAGAGAGAGAGTGCCGTCGACGAGAGAGAGAGAGAGAGAGAGAGAGAGAGAGAGAGAGAGAGAGAGAGAGAGAGAGAGAGAGAGAGAGAGAGAGAGAGAGAGAGAGAGAGAGAGAGAGAGAGAGAGAGAGAGAGAGAGAGAGAGAGAGAGAGAGAGAGAGAGAGAGAGAGAGAGAGAGAGAGAGAGAGAGAGAGAGAGAGAGAGAGAGAGAGAGAGAGAGAGAGAGAGAGAGCCGTCGACGACCCAGACAGAGAGAGAGAGAGAGAGAGTTCCGTCGACGACCCAGACAGAGAGAGAGAGAGAGTGCCGTCGACGACCCAGAGAGAGAGAGAGAGAGAGAGAGAGAGAGAGAGAGAGAGAGAGAGAGAGAGAGAGAGAGAGAGAGAGAGAGAGAGAGAGAGAGAGAGAGAGAGAGAGAGAGAGAGAGAGAGAGAGAGAGAGAGAGAGAGAGAGAGAGAGAGAGAGAGAGAGAGAGAGAGAGAGAGAGAGAGAGAGAGAGAGAGAGAGAGAGAGAGAGAGAGAGAGAGAGAGAGAGAGAGTGTGCCGTCGACGACCCAGACAGAGAGAGAGTGCCGTCGACGACCCAGACAGAGAGAGAGAGTGCCGTCGACGACCCAGACAGAGAGAGAGAGTGCCGTCGACGACCCAGACAGAGAGAGAGAGTGCCGTCGACGACCCAGACAGAGAGAGAGTGCCGTCGACGACCCAGACAGAGAGAGAGTGCCGTCGACGACCCAGACAGAGAGAGAGTGCCGTCGACGACCCAGACAGAGAGAGAGTGCCGTCGACGACCCAGACAGAGAGAGAGTGCCGTCGACGACCCAGACAGAGAGAGAGAGAGTGCCGTCGACGACCCAGACAGAGAGAGAGAGAGTGCCGTCGACGACCCAGACAGAGAGAGAGAGTGCCGTCGACGACCCAGACAGAGAGAGAGAGAGTGCCGTCGACGACCCAGACAGAGAGAGAGAGAGTGCCGTCGACGACCCAGACAGAGAGAGAGAGAGTGCCGTCGACGACCCAGACAGAGAGAGAGAGTGCCGTCGACGACCCAGACAGAGAGAGAGAGAGTGCCGTCGACGACCCAGACAGAGAGAGAGAGTGCCGTCGACGACCCAGAGAGAGAGAGAGAGTGCCGTCGACGACCCAGACAGAGAGAGAGTGCCGTCGACGACCCAGACAGAGAGAGAGAGAGTGCCGTCGACGACCCAGACAGAGAGAGAGAGAGTGCCGTCGACGACCCAGACAGAGAGAGAGAGAGTGCCGTCGACGACCCAGACAGAGAGAGAGTGCCGTCGACGACCCAGACAGAGAGAGAGTGCCGTCGACGACCCAGACAGAGAGAGAGTGCCGTCGACGACCCAGACAGAGAGAGAGTGCCGTCGACGACCCAGACAGAGAGAGAGTGCCGTCGACGACCCAGACAGAGAGAGAGTGCCGTCGACGACCCAGACAGAGAGAGAGTGCCGTCGACGACCCAGACAGAGAGAGAGTGCCGTCGACGACCCAGACAGAGAGAGAGTGCCGTCGACGACCCAGACAGAGAGAGAGTGCCGTCGACGACCCAGACAGAGAGAGAGTGCCGTCGACGACCCAGACAGAGAGAGAGTGCCGTCGACGACCCAGACAGAGAGAGAGTGCCGTCGACGACCCAGACAGAGAGAGAGTGCCGTCGACGACCCAGACAGAGAGAGAGTGCCGTCGACGACCCAGACAGAGAGAGAGTGCCGTCGACGACCCAGACAGAGAGAGAGTGCCGTCGACGACCCAGACAGAGAGAGAGTGCCGTCGACGACCCAGACAGAGAGAGAGTGCCGTCGACGACCCAGACAGAGAGAGAGTGCCGTCGACGACCCAGACAGAGAGAGAGTGCCGTCGACGACCCAGACAGAGAGAGAGTGCCGTCGACGACCCAGACAGAGAGAGAGTGCCGTCGACGACCCAGACAGAGAGAGAGTGCCGTCGACGACCCAGACAGAGAGAGAGTGCCGTCGACGACCCAGACAGAGAGAGAGTGCCGTCGACGACCCAGACAGAGAGAGAGTGCCGTCGACGACCCAGACAGAGAGAGAGTGCCGTCGCCGACCCAGACAGAGAGAGAGTGCCGTCGCCGACCCAGACAGAGAGAGAGTGCCGTCGCCGACCCAGACAGAGAGAGAGTGCCGTCGCCGACCCAGACAGAGAGAGAGTGCCGTCGCCGACCCAGACAGAGAGAGAGTGCCGTCGCCGACCCAGACAGAGAGAGAGTGCCGTCGCCGACCCAGACAGAGAGAGAGTGCCGTCGCCGACCCAGACAGAGAGAGAGTGCCGTCGCCGACCCAGACAGAGAGAGAGTGCCGTCGCCGACCCAGACAGAGAGAGAGTGCCGTCGCCGACCCAGACAGAGAGAGAGTGCCGTCGCCGACCCAGACAGAGAGAGAGTGCCGTCGCCGACCCAGACAGAGAGAGTGCCGTGGACGACCCAGACAGAGAGAGTGACGTGGACGACCCAGACAGAGAGAGTGACGTGGACGACCCAGACAGAGAGTGACGTGGACGACCCAGACAGAGAGTGACGTGGACGACCCAGACAGAGAGTGACGTGGACGACCCAGACAGAGAGAGAGAGAGAGACTCCGCCCGCCACTGCCGGCCCGTGTTGTAGCTGCCAACAGGACAGTCCTTGCAAACTTGATCGATCCCGGCGCGCATGAAAATGAACAAGGGGGGGGCAAATGCAAAACAGAACGGGGGCTGGTGAACATGGGCAGTGGGCATGGCATGGCAAAGGTGAGCCGGCAAACACAGCCTGCAGAACAAGACCGTTGTAGGCAAACACAACCCGCAGAACAAGGCCGCTGCAGCAACCACAGCCGGCAGATGAACTGACCGGCACAGGCCTTGCAGCAAACAGCTGCAGGCGATCCGGCTGGAACAGGCCTCGCAGCAAAACAGCCAGCCGATGAAGTGGCCGGCCTTTCGCCGTGCAGTGCAGGTCAGTGGAGGGAGTGCGGTGGTGCTGGCCACTCAGACGGCGGGCTCGGACCTACCTAAACGTCTCCCTCCCACCTATCGCGTTTGCCTGTCACTGTACCTACCCACTCCCTTAATTTCTCAAAAACCAATTTAGCCCCCACTTATTTTTTTTTATTTTTATGTTTTTTTTTATACTCTTCCCCACTATAAATCGTCTCCTAACCCCCTTTACTGTCTTTGTTTCTCTAACCTATCGTCCCCTAGCCTACTCCCAACCCCTACGTTCCCTTCCCGGAGGGGAATAAGGGAGAGCTGGCGTCCTGTGTCGAGGCCCAATGAAGCCTCAGGATGGCCTCCCCAGACTTCAGCGATCTTAACCCAAAGTGGGTCCAGCGGCCTACAACGAGAACGAAGGGATGGATGGTGCGGAGGTGTACACTTCCTATCTACCCTATCCATTTAACTGTTAACTGCCCCAGGGCTTTCAACAAGCGCCTCTCGCTTAAACTATTGGTTCTAAAAACCCAGATTCCCGTCGCCTGTGTTGGTGTCCTTACAATTTCGGGCCTCGCCCCCCAATTTTCTCTCCGTGCCCTCACACAGTCTCATGGCTGGGACGCGTGGCTCCCTTGGCAGGCACCACCCTCTGCCGATTCTCCGACGATGGCACCCCCGGGCACTACACTGCCATCGAGCCTACCAGCTCCAAAAACACTGGGAGTGCCCTCCTTGGCGACTCCCCCTGAAACGCTCACGTAGCAGGCTGGCGCCCTGGGCCCCTTCCCTGGGTGCCCGTGCCCAATGCACTGCCCACGCGGTTAATGGCACCCCGGGCCCCCGCATCATGCGGGCGCACCCGTGCCCACTACGCTATCCCGGCCCCCCATGGGCCCTTGGCCTACCACGGCCGACTAGCCCGGTGCCTGGGGTACCCACTCAGCGATACTCACCTTTCGCAGCCATGCTCCCAGCCCGTCAACAGGGCTCCTGCACCCCTCCAAATCAGTATCGAACCTACACTCCCATCAACAGCAAAACGACCTCCATTTTGGCAATTTGGCTAACCCAACTAACTCACTCTACACTGACCCCGGGGTCCCTTGTGCGGGAATCACTCCTCCCCCCAATCACTCATCGCACCATGCATCCCACATTCGCTCCACTCACACAGACCTGCTGGCCTCACTCACTCACCAAGCACATGTTTCCACTTCACACTTCACAACTCACCGCTGAATCTCTGCCATCCTGTTCACTACATCCCTTGACTAACTCGTGCTCCCAGGTCACCCCTTAAACTACAGCACGTTCCTTTTAACACGACGTAGCTAAGCTACGTCCCCTATACACATTCAAAGTCTGTCTTTGTCCTCAAATCCAAAAATCACTTTCCCAACCCAAACCTCAACTACAATCCCTTGAACTTATCCATTCCACGGGCCCCATGAGGACTTACCCCTGCCCCATGAAGCCGGTCTAGCTAAGCTAACCCTTCCCCCTAGCTCGTTCCATCCTGTGCCCTGGCCGGGGGGGTGGGGGGGTCTTCCACCCCTTGCCTGGGAATCCTGTTCACTCGAAAGCGAGGCTTGTTTTTTTTTTTTTTTCATCGCGCAGCACCAGCGCGGCAATTCGCAGCCGCGTTCCTTTGGCTTGACGTCATGGCATCTGTTCGCATCTCTCGTCCCTCTTGGACGGTACCATCCGGCAGGGATTCACCCTCCTGCCGGATTCCAACCACACATGCCATGACGCCACCCTGCACAGAAAAAAAAAACACAAGCCTCGCGTTTCGAGGGGTTCCCCACGCGAACACATGTGCTCTGCCCATTGGAGCTTAACACACACGCCCGCGTGGAGAACCCGTCCGGTCCAAATCCGAAATCCTGCCTAAACTTTGGCCGTCGCGGGATCAGCAACATCCACCGCGGGCATTTCCGGACCGGGTTTCACTCCCGCAGCCGAGCACGTGGGGGTCTCGTGCATACCACAGCACGAAGCTCGCGCTCGCCGCCGTGTAAACCCGGCGCGGTCCCCAAAATAGCTACGGCCGCTACTCGGCTTTTGTCCCTCTGTCGCTGTCGTCGTCTCCATTCAACCCACGCACACCTGCGTGTTACGACGCTCACACTCCACTCCATCACATTCACACCGGGAGACGCGGCTGCGTGCTCCCGCATGCCGACTGTCATCTCCCTCACATACCGCTCTCTCACACACACGGTCTCCCTTGCACTCGGCCGTTCACTCACGCATGCCCTTTCTGGCGTACACGTGGTTCCTTTCACACGATGCCTTTCACCCACGCTTTGCGCGCGTTTCAGCACACATTTCGCCACACTCGTATACACGCATTTTGACACCACACACACCGGGACCACACTCGTAACCACACTGGGGATTTGTGCCACCCTAAGGGTTTCCGGGGCTTCTATACTCCCCCAAGCTCCTCGTGCATCCGTTCGCAGCACCCGTCCCTTCGCCCTCGCAAAGCACGACCGAATCCACCTGGTCGAGATCCGCTTCAAGGGAGCATAGCGTCTCCCTCCATTCCCGAAGGAGGCCATCCAGCTGCTCGCACCGGGTCCCTACATGCTCCGCGAGCTCACCCTCATCGTCGTCCACTAACTGTGTGTGTGTGCGTGTGTGTGTGTGTGTGTGTGTGTGTGTGTGTGTGTGTGTGTGTGTGTGTGTGTGTGTGTGTGTGTGTGTGTGTGTGTGTGTGTGTGTGTGTGTGTGTGTGTGTGTGTGTGTGTGCGCGCGCGCGCGTCTTTAACCCCGTATGGATCGTGTAGTCTTCCCTCTATCGTTCCCATCTCCCACGTCTCCATTATTTCCGTCTCTTCCTTGTCATCTCCCGCGTCTCAACTATTATTTCTTTTCTTCTTTCCTCATCACCTCGTGTCTCGTCTCACACGTTTCGGTCACCCCATTTAGTTTTTCCCTCTCGGTCACTGTCACTTTTTCTGTCACCTCCACGCTTCTCGCCCAACATGTCTCCCGTATTATTTTGCCCTCACCCGACTCCATTGCGGGCCTGACAACCGTTGCACTCCCTCCCAGCTCGTTCGCTCCCACCCGTGGCGCCGCCATTTTGAGCTCCCCTGTTATTGCCAACATTCTCGCTGTGCCCACCTGCAGGCTTCGGCCTATTTGCTGCATCTCACCCTGCAGTTCTTTCATTTCTTCCTTCATTCTGTTTTTTATTTCATTTGTGTTTGTATTCTTCTTTCCGTTCATGCCTTTTATTTTGTTTTTCATTTCATTTGTGTTTGTATACATCTTTCCATTCATGCCTTTTACTTCGTTATCCATTCTCGCCAGCATTGTTAACAACCGAGCCATGTCGAATGTACCTGCTGAGCCGATTCGGCAAGGATCGGGGGAGGGTTTTGGTGGAGAGGGGGAGGGGAGGTGTCATACGCCGCGGCCGCCGCCGCGCCCATTTTGGGCCCAGGGTTCATTTGGGGGAATTCGTGTTCCTGCACAACCAACATTTCCTGCTCGGGGTCTCCATCCTGGGCCATGGATTCTAACACTCCCACATCCATTTCTAATACCCCCGGCACCTGCTCGCCTTGAGACTCCATCTTATTTCTCGTAAGGGGTTAATTTAAATTGCTCATAATTTGGAAGGAACGGGGTGGGGGGGGTCGCCTCGCACACCCCTGCTCCGTTCCCTGTGAATTTAGCTTGGAGGTGGGGTGGATTCGAATCCCACTCCCGGACACCAGTGTTGCGAATTCGCGCCCGCCGGCGTGCGAACGGCCACGTAACTCGAATCGCGGCACGTCGCCCACCGGACGAACAATTCAGTCGTGACCCTCTCGGAACAACGCCGGGAGCTAGTCACGGGTGGGGGTTTCACCTCACCACGATCGTACCAATTGCCCACCCGCGCAGGATTGGGTTGCTCGCCAAATTCGATCTACCTAAGTACCTGCGAGAATGGTCGACCGGGCGATCGTACCACGCCACAGGCCGACTCCGGACACGAACCGCTTAAGCGGTCCGTTCCGTGCTACAGTGATAACCGAGCGGTGTTATCGTTGGCCTTGACGGTTCCGATTAATTACCGGGATATTGAACCCACTACGAACCCCTTACGTGATGCAGGATGGAGAGTCAAACGAAGGAAAGGACGCAGCGAAACGGGGAACAAGTTCACACAAGCACGTGTAATTCACACAGACCAGCACGGAAGGCACGTATTTACAGTCACGATAATCAAAATGCACATATAAAGCAAAAGCAGAGTTAAAACCGAATACGCGTACACACGGCAACACTTAAACAGTTCTACTTGTCAGACAGGCGCCACCCACAGTCATGAACACAAACCCAAAGACAAGAAAAGTAAGGAAGTCGTGACTTCCCTTTTGTGGCTGGTGAGTCCCTCTCCCACGACCGTCAGCATGGACGCGCCTGGGCCCGACCTCTCTCTCGCGGTCTGCGA
>NC_140968.1:42018085-42020585 GCF_056783735.1 Eptatretus burgeri
CCATGTCCAATAAAAAAATCAATGTGTGCACCATACATTTCACTTCTTAACTTAAAACAACTCACACAGCACTTCTCACCCGATCCACGCACCAGCCATTGGACAGCCACTTGTGCCCGCTTTGTTACCAATTACCCACTGTCCCAATTGTCACTCTAAAACCCAGCAGAACTTACAAACCCATGCCAATTTTCCCACAATTCATTTTTTTTTCACCAAAGGAGGGCACTTCGCCACAATCTCCGCAGCCGAGCATGGCCGTATATGCTCAGCCCAATCTAGTCTCCCCGACCCCCGACAGTGATCTCCGGACCCGACCTATGAAAGGGCATCTCGGATAGACCTGGCGGTTCAGCAGGAGGATTCACCCTCTCCGAGTCTAAAAGTCTATTGGAGGGTCCCTCCATCGCCGGGTACCGGCAATATCGTTGCATGTGTCCTCTACGCCCGCACCGGAAACAACTCCCCATAAAAGGCCCCCGTGAGTATCGGTGAAATGTCTCTTCCGGTTCCGGACCCCCTCGGCCATAATTGAATTGCTCTATTGGCTGGGCTGGACCCCGCCGCTTTGGCGCACTAACTACCGGATTACCCTTTATCAAACTTGACAGTTTCTGGCAAATTTCCTGAAACATTTGGGTAATGCCAATTTCTCCCAGCCCCCCTCCCTGATCCTGGATCTCCGCCTGTCGGACCGTCACCGATGACCTCCCTGGCACCCGACCCGGCCGCCTCCACGAGGCCAGCCTGGCTGCGCACTCAGCCGCTCGGTGAACGGTGGGTGGATCCTGTAACTCCACTAGCGCTCGGACCTCAGGGTCAGGAAGAGCAGCTAAAAATTTCTCTAGTGCCAGTCTGTCCCATGCCTCCACTGTAAGATCCCGATACGCGATCCTGACTGATTGGTAAATGTCCTGTGCCAGCTCCTGCACTGTCTCACCCGGCTTTAATCTGCGGTGCTGGAGCTGGGCCCGCACCAGATCACAGTTTGCCGCGAACCCAAACCGACGGCTCAACGCCTCGCAAATGTGGGAGCTGGTCAACATCCCCTCTGCGATCACGTTTAACACATATGCGGCTGGTCCCCGCAACGTTGCCACCAAATTCCTTGTACGTTCCCGCTCATTCCACCCGTTTAGTCGGGAAATGCACTCAAATTGCGTCAGAAAAGCTTCAACGCTCCCTGACCCGTCGAAATTTACCAGGGGGATCACTTTTACGGTGGCCCGCTTCTCAGTTTCTCCCTTGTCCGAATCCAGCCCAGGGATCAAACACCCTTGTGGCTGCGTATCCAATTTTGGAGCCCACTGTGGCCAAAGATGTTTTGTGGTGAGGGTCTCATGGGTCAATTTTGCCTCCTGTTCCAAACGTTGAATGGACCGATTCACCTCTTCCCGCAGGATCTTCTGGGCCCGTACAACCTCCTCCAAGGCTCCGTCGCGAGTTTGTTGCTACTCCTCAACCAACCCGGACACTCTACTTACAAAAGACGGCTCTACCAGGCCTTTATCCAAGACTTCATCTTGGCTCATAATTTTATCTTGTTCGTCCAAACGAGCCTCCAATCCTTTTACCTCCTCCGCCAAATTCATCCCTTGCTTCCTCAGCTCTCCCCACTCTTCTACTTGCAGCTGCATACGAGCATCCTCACAGGCACGATGACGTTCCAGGCTTTCATCCACTTTATCAACCCGAATGTTCGTTGCATCAATTTTATCTACCAATTTTTTCGTATATTTTCCCCCTCCAATGTAATTTCTCCCTTTGTTTCCTCCAATCTATCCTCAAATTTACTTTGTATTTCTCCCAATTTAACATCCACACACTCCTGCATCTCAGTTTTCATTTTCTCCATCTTTTCCCCCAATTCATCCCTCATTAAATCAATCCGTGCACCCAACTGTTCCCCCATTACCCCCAATCGATCCGCCATCTCTGCCCCCTGTGCCGTCATTTCTGCCCTCTTTGTCACGAATTGATTTTCCATTTGTGCCGTCATTTCTGCCATTTGTGCCCCCTGTGCCGTCATTTTTGCCCCCTGTGCTGTAATTGCACTCATTAAACGTTCCAACATTGTCCAGATCGTCATCGTGCCGGTTTCCGGCGCTGCCGGCTCCGTTACGGGCGATGAAGCACGGTCCACACTCGGAATGGGGGAGGTTCCAACCCTACCCCCGTCTCTCCCTTCTTCTCCCGACTCGCTGCCAGACACGTGGCCTTCCTCGTCAAACATCTGCACATCCGCCATGGTGCAGAAGTCCCGTTTGCCGCCAATTAATTTTAATTTGAAAAATCCCGCCAAAATTTTCCCGCACTCGCACGCTTTTTTGCAGTAATTTTATATTCCAATTCGTGACGAGATTCTAATCTTGGTATATTCTCCCGATACCAAATATAATTTAGAGGGGTTCGAACATCCAACACCCTGACACCAATGTGACGTCCACGGGACTTGAACAGTCCCGCCAACGTAGAATGAGCCGAAACGATGGAGGCGGTT
>NC_140968.1:42025585-42038085 GCF_056783735.1 Eptatretus burgeri
TATTTTTTTTTTTATAAACGCGGTGTATAAACACGATTGGGTTTGATTTATATCGAGTGCATAATAAACGCTGTGTGGTGTATTAACACGATTGGGTTTTTATCGAGTGATTATTAAACGCTGGGTGGTGTGTAAACACGACTGGGTTTGATTTATATCGAGTGAATATTAAACGCTGGGCGGTGTGTAAACACGATTGGGTTTTATTTATATCGAGTGAATATTAAACGCTGGGTGGTGTATAAACACGATTGGGTTTTTTTTTTAATATCGAGTGAATATTAAACGCTGGGCGGTGTATAAACACGATTGGGTTTTATTTATATCCAGTGAATATAAACCTTCCTCTGGCACTTCGGTTCTTTGCCAGAAGCCTTAGAAGGTGCAAGGCGTTTGGGTGACATCGTGGGGCTTGGAGAAAAAAAACGTAGAAGATATTCGAAGTTCACATGCGAAACTTTGTCTCGTGCGTTTTGTGACTGGTCGAGCGCCACGCATTATAATTTATTTCTTAAATAATTTATATTTTATATATTATTACCGTGATGTTCCGGGGGAATCCACAGAAAAAATTAGTTAGGTTCCAAGGGAAAAACCGTGATGAAGTGGGGGCGCGATAGGTGAACCGCGATATAGCGGGGGATTACTATATTATTTTGATTTTATACCTGTGTTAATTTTACCGACGCTGTGAGGTCGTATATCTAACTGTGGTGGTTGCCCTCATCCAGCATAGACCCCGAAGCAAGGTACCTCACATGTTTACTTTGGTAACTTGAGTGTTTGCATGCATTGGCAGACCCGAGATGGTGGTGGGTTGGTATCACAGTCATCCTGGATTTGGCTGCTGGCTCTCTGGAGTGGACATCAACACCCAGCAGAGCTTCGAGGCATTGTCAGAACGTGCAGTGGCTGTAGTTGTTGATCCTATTCAGAGTGTTAAAGGAAAGGTATGGACTTTAAGTACACATCTTTCTTCACTGCTGTCACCCTGATGACTATTCTAACAATCAATTATTTTAAAAAAATTATTCAAATCCTGTACTCACTTTATCTCAGCAAATGTATGGCTTTGATAGAAAAACTGCTGTAAAAGTGGAAGACCAATGGTACTCTTGTTTTTGAGCTTATTTTTCAATTTGCAGTACATTTTTATGGTAAGATGGTTCATATCTTTCTCCTTTTATTATTATGTTTGGAGTTGTCATAAAATTCGAACTTGGAGCCTCCATTTACTATTTGTGGTGATCATGTCTCAAAGAGTTGATGTACAATCTTAAAGTCCTCTCATCAAACAGTTATTCTAAGTTGGGCCTAATATTAAGGACCATATTTTCCTCTGCCACTGAAGGTGAAGGAGGTTGTTTTCACCACTCTCTGTTTGTTTGCTTGTTTGTGTGTTGTTCTGTCTGTGTGCAGGATATCTCAAAAAGTTGTGGATGCATCCGGATGAAATTTGGTGGGCCGGTTGGGTGTGTGACAAGGCCAAACTGATTATATTTTGGTGAAGATCTGGATCTGACCACTAGAATTTTTTAAATTGATTCTTCACCATTGAGGGATAGGGCCAAAAATTGTATTTAGCACGATATCTCAAAGAAAGTTGTGGACGGATTCGGACGAAACTTGGTGGACACGTTGGGTGTGTGACAAGGAAGAATTGATTCAATTTTGGTAAAGATCTGAATCCGGATCCAATATTTTTAAAAGTGATTGTTCACCATTGAGAGATCAGGCAAAACTAATATATAGCACGATATCTCAAAAAGTTGTGGACGGATTCGGACGAAACTTGGTTGACAGGTTGGGTGTGCGACCACGACGAATTGATTTGATTTTGGTGATGATCCAAATCCGGATCTGGAGACGAGAATTATTTAATCTTTAAAATGATTTTTCACCGTCGAAAGATAGGGCCAAAAATGATTTATGGCATGATATTTCAAAAATGTATTGGGCCAGATATATTCTCGTGATCAGGCATTATGTGGTGGAGGTACGCGCTCTTCTAGTTACTTTTTGTGATCATGTTATTGTTTTTAATACTTGCAGAAGCCATACATATGATTTTTTCATAGCCAAGACAACAATATAATTTATCTACATACAAAAGTATAAACTTATCTCTACCCACTCATGTTGTGATAAGTGGTCTGTCATAATCACCATTTGCAGTTGAAGCTGTATAAATTTAGCTTCGCATGTTTTTTTGAAATATCTTTCCAACTACAAATTAATGCAGCTTCGTTTTATTTTGTGGGGAGTTGGGGGGGGGATGTTGGAGGGTGAAGGAGCGGGGTTATTATTTTTCTGCTCACGATCGAAAGTGTTGATCTGATTCGAGGCAGGGGGAGACGACTGTAGTGTTCCTCGGTTGTCGTGGCTCTGAAGGGCTGCCTGCTTACCGAGCTTTCTCCGCTGTGCCCAGCTGCCTCTGCAGACCTCCTGTCGAGCTCCATGTCCTTTCTGGGCGCCTTTTAATTTGCTGAGGTGCGATCGTCTCTGAGCCCTATTTTCACCTCCACTGTGCCAGTACTCTGCGTGGCATGTGTCGAGCTCGGCCTGACGCCAGACAGTGTCTAGGGTCTTTGCTTTCCTCAGAATTTGCCACCTGGGCCAGACAGCAAGCACATCACAATGGATGATGTAAAGTAATAAATCAAAGTTTTTGGAGCTTATGCCTTGCACCGGAAACCTTATTGCTGAAGGTATTTGTCAACTACAGATTTCTCCCGGCATTTGCTTTTGATCATCCCTATCATAGTTGGTAACACCTCGCATCGCTCTGAACAAAATATGTTAATGGCATCGTTTGAGGAACTGCTTCGTGCCATAATTCTAACGTGGGGGAGGGGAGGGGAGCTGATGTTTTATGTTTTATGATGGCTGTTGCTCTTGCATTTGGTCCAGACTGTCAAAAATCATGAAGTTTTTAAAGTGTATTGTGTTTGGAAAGAAATGGAGAAATTAACTAAAAGCAAACTTTGAAGCCTGGAGGGATTGAGGAAGGGTATTTTCATTGGGAAGTGTTTGTTATGAAATACTCCAGCCTGGAGCATCAGAAAATACCATAATCTATCATTCTTAACTGTCTGTCACTCTGTCTGTCTCTTCTGCAACAAAAGTGCTGATTTTTTTTTTATCTCTTTAATTGGCTTGAAAATGGTGTTAACACTTCAGCTGACTTTCTGGATTAAAGGATGCGTAAACACATTTTAAATAGAGCTCAACACTTGCATGACAATATTTTCATGGTGTTGCAAACATGTTAATCCAGCCCAAATGCAAATGTATATAACGTGTCTTCCGCAGTTTGAATACGGCGACTTGCTGAGCGCATTGTGATAGGAAAGGCAATAGGTGGGCAATCCTTAATAAAGTAAACATTGAGGCTGCACTCCCCACCATAATCATGTTAACATCTGGACAACTTGCAGAAATACTGAAAGCAAAGGTGAATCATGTTTTTAGTGGTTTAGTGCAACTTACAAGGAAGTGTTGCTATTTACAGAGAAACAGACAAGCAACAATAAAATGTGTGGAGGGTAGATGGAGGGGTGGAATGGGTGTGTGGGTGCTTGGAGAGTGTACATTTGAAATTTGAGCTTTTGAAATGTTGATGGTGTGGAAAATAATGTTGCTCATTTTAGTGGCGCGCAACACACATGCACATGCGAGCACACACGTTCGGACCACATTTGCTGCCTCTGATTTTTCTGTCCTGCATGCGGTAGTTTTTTGGCGAGCTCTTCTCAGCATGTCGTAATTTTCAAAGCTGTCAAGGAGCCCGTGATGTGCGCTAGAATTTGGGGCCCCATTCTGTCATCTTCCGCGCCTGTAATAAGGATGGACCCAGGGCTTATTTGAAAAATCTGTTTCCCAAGTCCGTAGCCCAAGGCGAAGTGTGCTTTTTTGTTATGCCTCGAGGAAACCGGCGCAGATGCTGAAACGGCGAATGACGGCGTGCAGCGTGCAAACGCACGCGTAACAAGGCAGCAGATAATGGCAAACAGCGGCGATGGGTTTTTTTTTTTTAATTTTTTTTTTTGGACACAAAAATATCTGTTTTGAAAATGGAGTTGCATAACAGGATGCTCAAATCGAGCATTAATTGCCTTTGGGAAGTGCTGCATCTGAAATTTCTAAACCTTTTATTGCACCTCGCTTTACCTCAGCCACTGTGGTGTGTTGGCCGCAGCATTGCACCACACTCATTATCAAAGGGCATGTGAAGCCGACATTCTTTCGCAGAAGCCTTTAATGCACCAAATGTTACCGCAGACATCATGGTGTATTGAGATTTGTGTGCATAAGTTGGGTTTATCAAAAGCTGACCTCTTTTATGTATTATAGATACATATATATATATATATATATATATATATATATATATATATATATATATATATATAAAAATATATATATATATTTTTCCTACACTGTTTGCTTGTTTCCCATTAATTTTTTTTTGCTGTTTGAGGTTTCTTTGCTCCTCTTGGTGGTGCACAGGTAGCGTATTTACTATTGAGCCGTGTAGTCTAGGTTTGATTCCCGACCCGACTATAAACTTTTGAGACTGTTGCTTCGGGTGTCTTACCGCAAAATGTGCCGTCGCTCAGACGGATGTTAAGCTCCCTGTTCTGTCTGCTCGCATCAGTTGGTGGACATTGAGTTGGTGGAGGATCTCTTGGTGTCGTTTTCAAAGAGTTGGGCTGATTTATGATTGCTTCCTATTTCAAAACGTTTTATGTTGATGCGAGAGCAACTCCCCTTGGATTAACGTGTCAAAAGATTTTGTCGAACTAGGTTTTGCTGTCTCTTTTAATGACAACCAGTTCTTGTAGCATATCCATGAGGCCATTTTTGTCTTGTTGAAGCAGATTGACTTTTCCCTACTGGCTTGTCCTCTGCGGGTCGCACAGAGTTCAGCGTGAGAACTCCTGTAGGCCATGTTAGCAGGAATCGGTCAGTGCACAAGCAACACTGAATCTGAACTGTTAAATCTAGACACATGCTTTGTCACATGGGATACCCTAAACGTAGCCATCACTGTGCCATTTAGATAGTTTTTTTTTTCTTCTTTAAAAAAAACTTTGTATTTCCTTTGTTCAGCATTGTATTTTAGAATGCTTACAAACTTCAACGGAATAACTACATTTCTACAAGATTCCCCTTGCTGTGTGTATACATGTGATTGTGTTTATTTTTAAAATTATAATTATTCGGGTCCAAAGCCTGACAGGCTGGTATCCTGTTGATTTTCTTTTGTTTATGCTTGCTCTTGTTCTTCTACATCATTATTAATATTCTATAAATCCATATCCAGGCAGAGGTATGTGCTCTACCGAGTGCCCTTCGAGTTATTATTTGATATTTTACTTCAGCTGCCGTTTTGTGGGTTTTTGTCCTTTTATATTCATTTTCTCTGAAACCGCCTGTCAGATTGATGCAACACTTTCACCATAGGAGTGACTACTCATGTAGAATTTTTAATGATTAGGATGTCATCAGTCATGTCGTGTGGCAGCCATGTTGGAAAAAAACAAATACTTTGGACCTCTTTTTCTCTGAAATTGATCCATGGGAAAAAAATTGAAACTTGGCACAGGTTAAGTCGTACTCATGTGGAATAAGTGTTCTTTACGATGATGTCATTGATGCCTTCTTTATGACGTCATTCGATACGTCTCATTCTTTATCCGATCAGTTTGAAAATGATTGAGGGTGATGTAGGGATAAATTAAATGGGATAATTAAATTGATGATGTCATCGGTGATGTGGTTTGGCAGCCACATTGGATTGAACACCTAACCCCCCCCCCCCCCTAAACTCCAATTTTCTTCTTCCCCAACAACCCCAAATGTCACGTGCCTGTTCAATGGTTTGTATCAAAACAGGGGGTGGTGTATAACCCAACCCCCCTCTCCCAATTATCTGACTCACACTCCTCCATTCCCTCTTCGTTCTTCAACTCCTCAAACCTCCCTCCCCACCACAATATATTACACCGGTAGAGTGGCAAGTGGTGTATAGCTCAACCTCCCTCTCCCAATTCTCTGACCCCCACACTCCTCCACTCCCTCTTCATTCTTCAACTCAAACCCCAGCCTCCCCACCCCAATATCCCTTCCCTCAATTCAAATAATTATCTGCACCCCCCCTCCATAACCCCTTTAACTCTATCCCTTTCCCTGACTCCAAGAATTCTATCCCTTACCACACGATCTCAAGAACACTTCCCTCCCACCTCCCCAACCCAAGAACTCTCCTGCCCACTAACCCAAGAACTCTCCTGCCCACTAACCCAATAACTCTCCTGCCCACAACCTCCAACTCTCTTCCCCCCAACTTTCAACTCTTCCCGCCCCCAACTTTCAACTCTTCCCGCCCCCAACCTCCAACTCTCCCCCTCCCCAACCTCCAACTCTCCCCTCCCCCAACCTCAAACTCTCCCCCTCCCCCAACCTCCAACTCTCCCCTCCCCCAACCTCCAACTATCCCCTCCCCCAACCTCCAACTCTCCCCTCCCCCAACCTCCAACTCTCCCTCTCCCCTCCCCCAACCTCCAACTCTCCCCCTCCCCCAACCTCCAACTCTCCCCTCCCCCAACCTCCAACTCTACCCCCCCAATCTCCAACTCTCTCCCCTCCCCCAGCCTCCAACTCCCCCCTCCCCCAGTCTCCAACTCTCCCCTCCCCCAGTCTCCAACTCTCCCCCTCCCCCAGTCTCCAACCCTCCCCCTCCCCCAACCTACAATTCTCAGGTCAGATCAGGTATGGCAGCATGCACCAGAGCAGCGCGTGTGTCCATTTCCACCGGTACTCCGGGGCCTCTGTCTGGCCATCCCCCAGGAAGATGCCTGGCCCATCCCCATCTCCTTGAGATGCTGATCAACCTGTTGCAACCATGAGGAACGTGGTCGGCCCATTGGCCTCCTCCACTCACAAGGCTCCCTCGCTGAGAGAATCTGGTGAGTCGGATCAGCGTCAGGAAAACGAGCCACATGTCCATACAACCGCAGCTGACGCTCACGGACTATGCAGGTAACAAATCTCATTTGAATCTATCTCGGCAACCGCTCGTTGGACACAAAGTCCGACCAGCAATAGCCAAGGATTCTCCGAAGAGACCTGGTACCAAAGGTATTAAGTCTCCGTCTGAGATCCCTGGTCAGAGTCCAAGTCTCACATCCATAGAGCAAGACTATGCATCCATATCACATCCATAGAGCCTCCAACTCTCCCCACCCCAACCTCCAACTCTCCCCACCCCAACCTCCAACTCTCCCCACCCCAACCTCCAACTCTCCCCACCCCAACCTCCAACTCTCCCCACCCCAACCTCCAACTCTCCCCACCCCAACCTCCAACTCTCCACACCCCAACCTCCAACTCTCCACACCCCAACCTCCAACTCTCCACACCCCAACCTCCAACTCTCCACACCCCAACCTCCAACTCTCCCCACCCCAACCTCCAACTCTCCCCACCCCAACCTCCAACTCTCCCCACCCCAACCTCCAACTCTCCCCACCCCAACCTCCAACTCTCCCCACCCCAACCTCCAACTCTCCCCACCCCAACCTCCAACTCTCCCCACCCCAACCTCCAACTCTCCCCACCCCAACCTCCAACGGGGTGCGGTAATTTGGTCACGGTAAAACAGTCACAAGATAATTTGGTCACTAATTCGGTCATGAGGTAATTTGGTCACGGTAATTCGGTCACAAGGTAATTTCGTCACGGTATTATTATTATTATTATTATTATTATTATTATTTATTATTCACTGCATTTAAGGCCAGTAAGGCCCAAGAGCAGTAATAAACATTTTCATTTCATGGCCGGCGAATCTTGTTGGCATAATGACGTATTGACCAAGTTTACTGACTACTATAATGGAATCGGAATTTAAAAGTTGAGAGACAGAATCGATTCCATTATAGCAGTCAGTAAACTTGGTCAATACGTCATTATGCCAACAAGATTCGCCGGCCATGAAATGAAAATGTTTATTACTGCTCTTGGGCCTTACTAGCCTTAAATGCAGTGAATAATAAATAATAATACCATGACCAAATTACCTTGTGACAGTTTTACCATGACCAAATGACCTCGTGACCATTTTACCATTACCAAGTTTCCTGTGACCAAATTACCGCGCCCCCTCTCCCCACCCCCAACCTCCAACTCTCTCCACACCCCAAACTCCCAATGTCATGTGTCTGATCAAAGTGGGATTGCATCAAAGCGGGGTGGCTTGGGACCCGGTCATAACTTCCTGCAGTTACAAAGTGGCACGTCCAGTTATTATTATTAGTTATTTTTTATTATTTTTATGATTATTAACCTCCGCCATCGAAGATGGACGGAGGTTACTGTTTTCACCCCTGTCTGTTTGTTTGTTTATTTGTGAACAGTATTACGGAAAAACTCCTCTGGATTTCGACAAAACTTGGTGGGGGGATTAGGTATGGTCCAAGGATCATGCCATCAGATTTTGGACTTGGTTCAAAGTGCAATATGGCCGCTATGGCGGCCATTTTGAAAAAATATTTGAATTTTTGTTTTTGCATTTGTACATGTTTTAAGTGATTTCAACCCCCCCAAAAAAATTGTAAGAGAAAAAAAAACAAAATTTTGTCTAAGTTTTTTTTTCTCCAACAATTTTTTTTTAGAGAATTGAGTATGTGGAGTACTAATTGAGTAGTGAGTACGAATGAATTGAGTATGTAAAAGTTAAAAGTAGAAGGGAAAGTTGCAAACTATAACTCTGTGAGCACTGTTGTCGTCAAATTGAATGAATGGGATATCAGGTTCACTTGAGTGACCTCGCAGTATTGGCGGCGGAGGTTTTGCACTCTTCCGAGTGCCCCCCCTCTCGTTATTATTGTTATTATTATCTTGCCAAAACGAAGTTTTTGCCAGATATGTTAGTCAGCTTGTATCTTTTTAAATTTTTTTTGTTTGTTTGTCTGTAATCACAGATAAAAAATTCTGCAGAGCACAGTTATCATTGGAAATTTTTGTAACTTCGCATATCAGAGGCCTATAGAGGTCCCTTTCAGGGCACAAATTTTGAAGGTCAAGGTCAAAGGTCAAGGTCACTTTGTCGCAAATCAGGGGAGTCGAAACCCTTATTTTTTGAGTAATTTTGATCGGATCATCTTCAAACTTCATGAGAATATAGTTCATGGTCTGGCGCTCAGCTGATTAATTTTTGGTGGCGATTGGCCTTGACCTTCATATGTTTTTTGTTTATTTCTTATTTTGGTCTGTAATCACGTATAAACCACTCTGCAGAGCACAGTTATCATTGGAAATTTTTGTAACTTCGCAGATCAGAGTCCTATAGAGGTCCCTTTCAGCGCATAAATTTTTGAAGGTCAAGGTCACTTTGTCGCAAATCAGGGGAGTCGACGAAACCCTTATTTTTTTGAGTAATTTTGATCGGATCGTCTTCAAACTTCATGGGAATATAGTTCATGGTCTGGCACTCAGCTGATTAATTTTTGGTGGCGATTGGCCTTGACCTTCATGGTTAATGCCTGAGGCCAAACATATTTGACCCCAAGGTCAAATTTTCAAGTTTTAGGAACCATATCGTGTAGAACCTCAAATTGAACACCTCGATGAGTGCTTTCTAGATATGTCAAGCTTGAGACATTATGACGTCATTTGGTGACGTAATGAGGCAAAAGCATATTTTTCATGGTTACTCTGTGGAACGATTCTCATCGGAATCTCTCGTGGGTAGATATTCCTCAAGGAGTTGCTCCTGGTGGATAGCAGTTCTGTTCACCTCAGTGTGACCTTAAAGAAGTCACACGTGGTCACCTTTTGGCAAGATACGGGTCACCCTGCAGGTGACATTGGTTTTTATTTTTATGAGCCCACTTGGACTTTAGTCTGATGTGCTTATGCGATCGAGGAGTGTCGGTAGGTAAGTCAGTCAGTGAATCTGTAAGCACTTAAGTCATCGCATGAACCAAACACATGATTTTGATGAAACTTGGCCACAAGCTTCATATCTGATGCCTAACGAAGGTGTATTGAGTGCATCAAAATCTGCGCTCATGTTGAAACGTGTTGAAATTGGGCCTAAACAAAAAATTTCTGACATAACTTGCAGGAGGTGTTGCATCAGCAGCCCAGCCATGCCCTCAGCCAAAAACATGACCTGTAACCTGTAAAAACATGACCTGTAACCTGTAAAAACATGACCTGTAAACATGTATCGTTGTAATCAGCATCAAGGGGGCTTTCATTCAATCAATCACATGACTAGATTCTGCACATGAATAAAATTTCGATATTTTATGACGTTATTGACTTGCTCCTCCTGATCCTGGTGAGCAAAGGACCCGTGGTCCTATTATTATTATTATTATTATTATTATTATTATTATTATCATCATCATCCTGTCCGTCCTTTTTACCATATTAACTTTTGGCATCAAATTTTCAAACAACCTTTATTGTGAGAATATGGAGAATAATAATTAATGGAATTTGCACATACAGTATATACAAAACAGTGTGATACAAAACGTAAATTCCAACCCCGCGTACAACAGGACCACGTGACCAGATCACACCATCATGGAGGACAAACCCGGATGTCCAACACATCCCCAATAAATTGCCAAGTTTTATTATGCACAAATTTATTTTACCAGATTACGCAGGAAACAAATGCAGAAGGAGCAGACAATCAATCGGGTTAGTATGAACAACGGTGAGAAAAGTAATAATTTTGTTTTCCACTCCAAACATCAGTGTGTTGATAAGGACGTGGATTAACACAAGGCAGGATAAAGCAGGTCCACACAATTGATTGTTCACTGTGTTTTGAAGAAGTTTTTGTGTCACAAATGAAACGTTGCTTTGAGACTTGATCGGTTCACGCAAGTTTGTATTAAAATAGGTGCGAGTTTGGTTGAGTTTTTTTGTCATTTTTGGTTGGCTGTGCATTTTTAATAATGTGGTTCGACAAAACCACATGCCTCAAAGGCAATGGCAGCCAACATAGTGATTCAGGCAGTTATTTCATTAGTCCTCGTGCAGTTAGACCTCCGATCATGTCTGATGGGTTGATGGGATGAAGTGCGTTGCGTGGGTCTCGTAGTTAGGTCTATGAACTATCTCCATCTCATTCTGATTTCAACTCCAACCCTTTCCTTTTAGCCATGGTACAAAACAAGCAAGCAAGCACACACGCCATTCAATATGCGATTGATAATAAGCACATCATGATGCCTGCCAGTTTGGAACCATGACACTCCCTCCACTACATACTACGCAACCTGCGCACGGGCATCGCGCTCCATTATTTCGTTCAAATCTGCATGCCAATTTGAAACCGGCATCTCACCTTGCTTCACACCTCGCTCACCAAGCCTCACCACTTCGACTACAAACGCCTCCCACACACGGGAAATATATTCCCACACTTCCTCGTACCTCTGCCATGTTACAATTCACCACTCTATATAGAGGAGTACTGCACGACTCAGGCTGTCCTCAGCACTGCACGATGCTGGGCCAAGCAACAGACGTGAATAGCTTGACTGCATTTCGCTGGGGTCGTACTGGGTGAGCAGGCGTAATTGATGCGACTCTCATCCAGTCGCCAGACCACAGCAAGACGGGCAACGAGGAGGGTCGCAATATGGGCGGGCCATCCAGGAGTTTGGTACGGGGCCCGAGTGTGCATTTTGGCTCATGAGGGGGGCCATGAGTGGCGGGGAAAGTCTGTTGCTATTTGACATTCAGACTGCACTTGGAGCATGTTCAGGGCTGGGGTGCCAGCTCAGGGAGCAATACCCTATGTTAAGTCGAGAGCTTCGACCCGTGCTGAAGCGGATTGGCAACTGAGACAATTTCCTTTCCCGGAGCCTGGCAGGGCATAGCTAGGGCTGCTGTGGCCCAACAGAGTAGCAGGATTCAGGTCACAATGCATAGCTTTGGGTCATCACCCCACCAGTTGCCCGGGGCTTATAACGGGAGGTGCGGAGCTGTTCGCGCTCCTCTCTTCATTGCCTGCTCTTCATTGCTTGCTATTCTTCTCTTCTTCGCTGTCTCACCTTCGCTGGCTCTTCGCTTGCTGTGTCGTTATTGGTGTGCGATTGCCAGGACATGCTTCTTCTTGAGAGCCTAACTCGGGGTGACTGCTGAGATTCCTTGCCATGCTGTTAACGTTCTGCCACCCCTGTGTAGCCAGACGGACCAGCGCGGAGCGCACACTGCCAGGAGCCCCGGCAAAATGATTAAGCAGGCGATAACTCGCCACATCTCAGGTGGAGCATCCCACGGAGGTCCACGCTACACAAACAGACCTTTACACGGTTAGGTTCGGGATCTTTCACCTTCCGCATCTTCTCTCCTCTTCCTATCCACCTCTCTATCCCATCTTCTTTGGATGCACAAAGAGCATCATGACTGACTCGCAATGCCATTTTCCTCTGGCACGACACCACATCCCCCACATTGCACTGCAC
>NC_140968.1:42050585-42175585 GCF_056783735.1 Eptatretus burgeri
ATATATATATATACATACATACAGTTTAGCTTGAGTACAAAGTTGATGCGGATGGCCTTTGTATTTTGAGATGGTTTCGAGTTACCCTCACCATCGGGAGAGAGGATTGAATTTTGGTCTGTCTGTCAAACCTGGTGTTGGCTTAATTGTTAAGGTGGCTGGATTCAGATCAAAGGATCCCGAGTTTGAACCCCTGTCATGCCGTTGAAATACGACCAGGTGGGTTGACTCCTGTCACCTGAACCATCCTTCCGAGGTCGGCTAAATGAGTACCAGCTTACTGGAGTAAAAAGCCATTCTAGTATCCTGCCTCAGGGTGGCGACCCGTCCAGGGCTGTACTCCTTAGCCAAATTAAACTGCCTCAGCAGCGCTCGGCGATTCATGGTGTGAAAGGAATGGTTAATTGGTAGTTGCCTGTCTGTCTGTTTGTCCGCCCATAATGTGCCATCGAAGACCACTATTTTGAATATTATCTTTTTTTCAACCGTGTGCGGTACCTCGATAAAGTATGCACGATTAGAATGTGAGTACTTCTATGGAGCATCATGGTGCAATTAGAATGCGAGTACGTCCATTAAATACGTGCTATAAAACCACACAAGATGAGTCCTGATGCGATCTTTGATTGCACTTTCTAGTTACCTATGTGACTAATGTGGACAGAGATTATGTTTTTACCCCTTTCTGTTTGTCTGTGAGCAGGATACCGAAATAAATTGTGTGCTGATTTCGACGAAATGTCGTGGACAGTTTTGGTGTGTGACAAGAACGAATTGGTTATATTTTGGTGAACATCTGATTCAGCATCGAGATACTGGAATTAATTAAGTGATTCTTCACCATTGAGTTGTAGGGCCAAACATGATATATATCACAATATTTCAAAAAAAAAAAAATGGGGACGGATTATGACAAAACTTGGTGGATGAGTTGGGTAGGTGACAAGAACAAGCCGATTCGATTTTGGTTAAGGACTGGATGCAGATCCAGCTCATCAGTGGTATACAAATCGTAAACTGTTCAGTCTGGTGGAGATACGCGCACCACCGTGTGCCGTTCTCGTTATCATTGTTATTATCATTGACATTGTTTAAACCAAAATGTTCTATATACCTGAGTTTTGCTTCATCGAGTGAAAAGTAACTTCTATCGCAATTATAATAATACCCTTCAACTTTTGAAAGCATAAACGAGAAAAAAAAGAAACATTCTCAACATGAAATAGATGGTGACCTTTATCATAGACTTGGCTTGTAAAATCCTTTCATTCACAACAAGGCAGTGATGATTCTGATAGCACTGGCTCTTGGCATTTCTGCAACTTTTAAAGCAACAGATATTTAATAAGGAAAAGCTCATTTAGCCTGGGGCAAAACTGCCAGCTGTCTGTGACCATATGAAAAATGTGACTTGATGCTGGCAAGTATAAATGGTAAAATTGTGCAAATTCACATTCTTTACTCGTTTGCAGGATCTTGAAAGAAGGTGGGTGGAAGGGGGAGGGGGAGATTATTAGTTATGATGTTGGGGAAGGGGGGGTTAGGGTGGAATCTGATTTCAAGCATTCTCCACCCACGCATTTTTTTCTCTTCATCCTCTTGCACATAAAAACAACATTTGCTACAAGATGAGGGTTTTATTGATCATTGGGTAGTCATCATAAGACATTTCCCTTGAGCATCATTCATAGTTTGGGAAGTGGGTGGGGGGGGGAGGGAGGGAGGGTGTAAGGTGGATGGTTCTTGCATTTGATATCTAATGAACAATCTTTTCATTGGCAATTGCAAACAAAACCTCAAATTAAAAAAAAATAAAAACAAATAAGCAGGTTGGCCATAGATTTTAAGTTGCCAAGAATTTTCTGATCTTTGTCTTTGATTTGGTATGTGAAGTAAAAATTTTCCATTATTGGGGGGGGGGGGAGTGGCAGCAAGATTATATCTGCTTTCGTATTTTTACATCTTCGTCGTCATTTGTTTTCTCTAGATGACTTCCAATTTAAAAAATGATTGTCATTACCCCATGCGCATGAAACGAAAAGTGGGGTGAAGCGATTGGTTCACTTTGTCTGTCTGTATGTCCAGAAATGTCAGTTTATGATCGAGGAACAATTCAATTTCAATTGAATGTTATATTTTCAACATGAATCGGAACATGATTCGGGAAATGAACCTGCATTTTACCAGTACTTTGGCTCTGAATTAGTGCAGATCATGCGTGCGAAGAGAAGAGTGACATTTATTTATAAAAACAAAATATTACTCTGCCTGTCTGGCAGTCAAACAATAATGAAAATCATGCCAAACAGGAAACACTGTTTTTAGGATGTCATCAAGGACATGAACAAAATGAATGAAGAATTAATGTAACATGTTAAATAAGATGGTGTGAAAAATACTGCATCAATGGCAGTAAACTTCTGGTGTGTGTGTGTGTGTGTGTGTGTGTGTGTGTGTGTGTGTGTGTGTGTGTGTGTGTGTGTGTGTGTGTGTGTGTATCCATATATTTAAAGAGCAGGTTTTGGGTCGCTGATGACTTCGCGCGATTCGAAGGTTGTAAGCACATTAATAAACGTGGGGTATTTATTTTCTTACATTTGAAACTCAAAATATGCTAAAATTAACTTTTAATTCAAAACTTTTCTCGGTGATCGAAAAACAGACCGGAAGTTACCGAAGATGCTATGACGTCACGTTCTCCGAAAACTTCGTGAACATTCGGAAACAGCGTGTAAACAATGGTGAGATGCGAATCGGAGAGTGATTTTAGCGGCGATGAAATTGAGTGTGGTCATTCCGATATTGCCGAGCAGGGTGAAATCCAAAAGTCCCGTAAAGCGAAGGGACGGAAAATAGTTCAGTAATCTTCGAGTCCAAAACTGATTGAGGGTATTAATTCCAGGAAAGAGTATAATTTGAAGTGATGAGTTGGGCTACATAAGTACACCAAATTCCAAATTAGTCACTTGATGCATAAAAAAAATTCTGGAAAAAAATCATGGCGAAGGGACGGAATCGATAGAATTTTGAAATCTTAATTTTTATTTTCTTGCCGAAAGTGTATATACATTATAAATATAAATTAAATGAAATCTGTTTTACTGCATTTGTAATCATATGGGAGATGTCTGAATATAATTTTAGGTCATCTCTATCATCTCAGTAGAGATTACCTAATAATAACAGTCTCGAAGTCTGTCCGCCCGTCGGTCCGTCCATACGTCCGTCCGTCCACAATCAAACCGAGTGGAGACAAATAACCAATAGTGGAATGGATAGAGGTTGATGAGACATGCACAACGATATAACTTTCAAGGTCGTCCAAGGTCGAGGTCAACGTCACGAGGCTGTCAAATTTTCGAAAATCGTCGATTTCAAATCGTATCTCCTCCCTCATTTATCAATCGAGATCAAATGTTATTAGTGATTCAGATACTATGGACTATTATCCAGAACAACATGAGCCATTTTTTTGAAATTTGCTCTCGTTCCGATTTTATAGCCCTTCAAACTTCGCTCTGATTCCCCGTATGGGCCGTTCATAAAGTACATACAAAAATAATAGTATTAACTTAAGAACCGGAACTCTCCGAGACAAATATTACATTTGAAGCTTTTGTCAGATTTGACTAAAACAATGGAACACAAGTTTATATGCACATTTGCTTTCATTTATGACATTAACATTGTCTTGAATGTCAATTTGTACTTTTATTTACATAAATGACGTGCTGTGATATTAAAAGAAAAAGTAAATTACACCGCTCGGGACTGCATTGTCATTGTAAGATACTCAGGACTCCATGTTGGGCCAGACCGGAAGTGACATTTATTCGTGATCACAGAGCACAACCAACCACAACCGGAAATCAACATACGTTACATCTCCCCCTTCAGGGTGGCAAAAGCAGTGACCAAAGTTATACAAGTTAGTGTAGAACGCAAATCGATTCAGCAAGATGAAAATATACTTGATAACTTACTAGCCAACCGAGTCAAAACCAATTCAACTCTTAAATCCAACTACAAATCAACCGGTAACCAACTCAGTGCTGACAAAGATCCAAACTTGGTAAAGGCAAAGTTACAATTCATCACAAATCAAGTTTATCTGGTCGACGACTGATACGACCTAGTACGAGTACGAGTTACACAAGGGGAGTTACAGTTACACGTTAGTTATCTAGTACGAGTTACACAAGGGGAGACTGTAGGCCTCGGCGGGGTGACTGCCCTGTCTGGCTCAGGCAGCTCGACAGAACGCGCAGCGTCGGTATCTGGAGGCTTCAGGTTTAACAAACCGCTTGGGCCGTCACTGACCTCACAGGTAGCATTATCAGCTTCAATGAAAGGCCGATAGAGGTTAGCACCTTCGTTGGCTACACTGGTGCTCTTACGTAAATGTCGACGATTACGGCGATAAGTATCACCCGTGTCTCGGGACCGAACCACATACGAACGTGGCTCGGAGTGCTGCTTCACAATCACAGCTGGTATCCACCGTTTGGAACCCAGAGAAGGTTCCATTCTAACTTCGTCATTTGGATGTAATTGTGTAAGATCTTTGTGTGTGTGACGATCATTGTAGAACCTCTGTTTAGCTTTCTCCAGGTCGAAGTGTCTTTTCACAGCAACACGGTCATAAGCCATAGGTACAAGAAGACTACGGGCAGTGGGCAGGGTATTCCTCGGACGTCTTCCCATCAGTAGTTGAGCAGGCGAAAGGTGGATGCCTTCCAATGGCGTTGTGTGATAATCCAGCAAGGCCAGGTGCTTGTCCGAACATTTTCTCCAGAGTCGTTTGATTGTTTGTACAGCCCTTTCAACTTCTCCATTTGAACGTGGATACCTGGGACTAGATGTTCTAACACAGATGCCGTGATCTTTGCAGAACTTTTTCAAAAGTTGTGAGTTGTACATTCTCCCATTATCATGCCGTAGAGTCTCTGGTAGACCGTGGCGACTGAACTGTGCTTTCAGTCGCTCAAGCGTTGTGCTGCAGCGTAAATCCTTCACTTCGCCCACTTCAATGAATTTGGAATAATAGTCAACCGTTATGAGGTATGTCTTACCATCAAATTGGAACAGGTCTGTCCCAATTTAACTCAAAGGTAGATCCGGTGTTGGAATCTGTTTCAGGGGCTCAGCAGGCAAGCAGTTTTGATAGCCTGCACACTTGGAGCAGTTCTGAACAGTTTGCTCAATGTCTGCATTCATGGAGGGCCAGTATAGAACTTCCCTACCTCGTTGTTTGCACTTGACTATTCCGAGATGCGATTCGTGAATCAGGTTCAGCATGCGTGGTCTCAGAGTAGGTGGTACAACGATTCGCATGCCTTTGTATAGGATGCCATCCATAACGGAAAGTTCACTCCGGGAATCCCAGTATGGTCGAAGATCGAATGATACACCTTGTCTGGCATCTGGCCATCCATCAAGAATCATTGACTGTAATTGACTGAGTTCTAACTCAGTTGCTCTTTGAAGATCAGCATACCTCTCGTCAGAGACAGATAAAAAGTCCAACATTGAAATGTGCTCTAAGTTGTCAATTTCCGAACCAGTATCTGGCAGGTAGGCTCGAGAAAGTGTGTCCAGAAGCTGCATATCTTCCCCTTTTCTGTACCGAATATTGAGGTCATACCATTGCAATCTTAGTAGCATGCTCTGTAGTCTCATTGGAGCAGAGAGCAAAGGCTTTTTGGCAATTATTTCCAGAGGTTTGTGGTCATTGTAGACGGTGACTGTTTTCCCAAAGATATAACAATGAAACTTTTTGCAGGCATGGACTATGGAAAGCATCTCCTCTATTTGTGCGTACCGTGTCTCAGTCTCCGTGAGAGCCCTGGAGCTGTATGCAATGGGGCGGTCCTCCTGGACAAGAACTGCACCAAGTTCGCTTCGGCTAGCATCACAGTGAATCTCGACTGGCTTGTTGACATCGAAGTATGCAAGAACAGGCAGATGACAGCAAAGTTCCTTCAGTCTCTCAAATGCTCTGGCTTGAGCCGGTTGCCATTGATAAACAACATCAGATTTCAGCAGTTCTCGGAGTGGAGCTAACTCTTCACTCAACCGAGGGATGAATTTTGACAAATACGTGATGAATCCGACGAAGCGCCTCACTGATTCCTTATCGGTTGGAGCTGGCATACTGCGAACTGCCTCAACTTTGACAGGATCAGGAGATAGTCCATCCTCAGACAGTATATGTCCTACATACTGTACCGACGACTGGCGGATTTTACATTTCTGCAGGTTCAACTTAAGATTGCAGTTTGTTGCCCGATCGATGACTTGTTTTAGAATTCGATCATGTACTTCCACATTTGGACCGGCGATGAGAATGTCATCCATGATCGCGACTGCTCCATCTATGCCTTCAATCATTTGGTCCATAATCCTCTGAAAAATTTTGGGTGCACATTTCAGGCCAAAAGGAAGACGAAGCCACCTATACCTACTGAAAGGTGGGTTGAAACATGTCAGATAGGATGATTCCTCATCTAGTTTGATTTGTAGGAATCCTGACTTTGCGTCGAGCACTGAGAACACCTTGGCGTGAGGTATATTTGCAACGACTTCCTCAACAGTATGCATGGGATGGTGCTCCCTCTTGATGACCTCGTTCAGATGGGATGCATCCAGACAAATTCTCAGTTTATCGTTTCTGAGAGATACCACCATTGAACTGACCCATTCTGTAGGTTTGTTCACTTTGGCAATGTATCCGTCCGATTCCATCTCCCCCAGTCAGGTTTTAATACGCGGCAAGAGGGAAGCGGGTTGTCGCCGAGAAGCATGTACAACTCCCTTTGCACCAGATTGCATTTTAATTGTATACATGCCTGGCAGAGTTCCTGTGGTTCGCACGAGATCTGGATATTCCTTCAGTTCAGTAAGAACACCACAGGTATCCACTTCCGTTGCAACGGAATCAAGTCTGATGATCAGGCCCAGAGCTTCCGCAATATTTCCAGAAATTATGTTTTCCTGTTGGAGAGCAACCACTTCAAATGTTGTGGTGACTAACTTGCCACGATACTGAACAGGAAGATCCACGGCTTTGACGGGTTTTAACTTGTGATTTGAGTAAGTGCACAATACCTTGGTTGATTTACGGAGTTCACCAGTGTGAGCAAGACGCTGGTAATCAGATAGTGTCATTGTGTTGCAGCAAGCTCCGGTATCAATCCTGAAGGTCACTTGCTTTCCTGATACCAAGAAAGCCTGGCTCCATTTGTCACAAGGTAATGAAAGCGTTGTCTGCAATGCGCTGATCCGCAGAATGTTTCCATTAGTTTCATCTGCATACTCGTTTGTATCAGCAGGAGCACTGTCCGACTGAGTTTCCACCAAGTGCACGCTGGCGCGTCGACGGCAAACTGCAAGCCAATGGTTTGGCTTCTTGCAGTAAGAGCAGGTGGATCCAATTGCTGGACATACTCCATGATTCCATGAATGGTCAGGATCCTTACCACAGCGATAGCAACTGTCCTTGTGCTGCTGTATATTCGGGGTAGGTCTTCTGCGTGATGGTTGTAATGGTCCTGGGTTAGATTGTGGTTTTGGCCTCGCTCGTTTGTAACGTACAGCGGCCACACTCATATCCTCATCACGGACAATGCGAATCTGAGTCCTTGAAAGTTCAAACTGCTGACCCACTTCAAGAGCTTTGGCCAGCGTAAGTTCTTCACCTCTGTCGAGTAGGCGTTCCTGAACGTTCTCCTCGTAAACTCCCTGTATGATGGCATCCACGAGCACATCTTCAGGCTGCACATATTCACAGTCTCTGAGAATGAGCCGCAAGTCCTTGACAAAGTTGTCAAACGATTCACTGGGGCTTTGTTTCCTCCTGAGCAGTCGATGTCTCACGATGCGCTTGTTTTTCCTCGGACGGATATACAATTCAAATTTGTCCAAAACTATGTTGGGGTCATTCTTCTCACCTTCAATCCACTCAAAGGTCTTGTATATCTCTCGTCCTTGTTCTCCGATCCACGTTCCAAGCCACCCCGCCTTGTGTTTGTCAGGCAGCCCAGCCAACGGACCGTCAAAAACGAATCCAACGTGGTTTCGGAATCGAACAAATTCCTGATACAGCGAAGTCGAATCCCAGTCAATAGTTGGGTGTTCAAAGTTCACGGATGCCATAGTTTATATGTTTCAAATACCAGCATCAGATGGCGTGGATGTACGGAGTTATTTGCAGATTCTTCTGACACCATGTAAGATACTCAGGACTCCATGTTGGGCCAGACCGGAAGTGACGTTTATTCGCGATCATGGAGCACAACCAACCACAACCGGAAATCAACATAAGTTACAGTCATGACTTACAAACATAGGTTCATAAGGAACTGCTGGCTTTGCAAGCGATTAGTGATATATGAGGAGGGTGGGTGGGTGGTCACTAGCCTGCATACAGAGGGGGGTGGGTGGTTTTGAAACCCGGAAGTAGAGCGTACGTACTTTATGAACTGCCCCTATTCCAGTCTGGCACAGAGTTACTTTCGACCTCTGGCAGAGATGACCGGCACTCCCGCTCGGGGGTATTTTTTTAATAGCAAACGCAATGAGCTTCATACTTAACGCGTGCACATGAGAGAATAGGAAACAACAACAACAACACAATACCCCCTGACGATTTTGAATCCGTGTCGTTGACTATGACCCTTTTGTTTCCGGTTGTTTTTAAATGCTGTGTGGTGTATATACACGATTGGATTTTATTTCTATCTTGTGAATATTACTTAACACGTGCACATGAGAGAATAGGAAACAACAACAACAACAACAATAACAACAACAACACAATACCATGGCAATTTTGAATCCGTGTCGTCAGCTATGACCCTTTTGCTTCAGTTTTTTTTTTTTTTTTGCTTCTGGTTTTTTTTGTTTCCGGTTTTTGTCATGGGGAATGATGCATGCCGGGAGATAAAGGCATCGTCGGAGACATGAAAGACCCAAATAATATCAGACATGGTGCATATTTCAGAAAATTAATTAAAAATACAAAACTAGAATATTTTAGTTGGGCAAGTGTCCAGCCACTTGAGTTAATATAATACTTGGTGGAATCAACTTTGACAGCAATTACAGCTGTGAGTCTGTTGGAATAGGACTCTACCAACTTTGCACACCTTGATTGAGCAATATTTGCCCATTCTTCTGCACAAAACTGTTCAAGCTCAGTCGGGTTGCATGGGAAGCGTTGATGGACAGCAATCTTCAAGTCATGCCACGTATTTTTGATTGGATTTTGGTTGAGGCTCTGATTGGGCCACTCAAGGACATTTATCTTTTTGTTCCTTAGCCACTCCAGTGTAGCTTTAGCTGTGTGCTTCAGGTCGTTGTCATGCTGAAAGGTGAACTTCTGTCCCAATTTCAGCTTTCTTGCAGAGGGCAGTTGGTTCTCCTCTGGGATTTTTCTGTATTTTGCTCCATGCATTTTCCCTTCTATCCAGACAAGTTTCCCAGTCCCTGCTGATGAGAAACATCCCCATAACATGATGCTGCCACTACCATGCTTCACAGTCGGGATGATGTTCTTTGGGTGATGTGCTGTTTCTGGGTTGAAACCAAATGTAACGTTTTACATTTTGGCCAAAAAGTTCCATCTTGCTTTCCTCAGACTGACCACAAAACTTTTTGCCACATGGCTTCTTTTGCATACCTCAAATGGGACTCGAGGTGGATTTTTTTTTTTTGAGTAATGGCTTCCTTCTTGCCACCTACCGTACAGGCCAGACTTGTGGAGTGTGTGGGATATTGTTGTCACGTGCACACAGTGACCAGTCTTTGCCATAAAGGCATGCATCTCTTTCAAAGTTGCCATTGGCCTCTTGGTGGCCTTTCTATTCAGTCTCCTCCCTGCTTGGTGATTCAGTTTGTAGGGATGGCCTGATCTCGGCACGGTCTTGGCCGTAGCATTTGCCTTCCACTTTTTAGGTCATCTCTATCATCTCAGTAGAGATGACTTAATAATAACAGTCTCGAAGTCTGTCTGCCCGTCCGTACGTCCGTCCGTCCGTCCACAATCAAACCGAGTGGAGACAAATAACCAATAGTGGAATGGATAGAGGTCGATGAGACATGCACAACGATATAACTTTCAAGGTCGTCCAAGGTCGAGGTCAACGTCACGAGGCTGTCAAATTTGCGAAAATCGTCGATTTCAAATCGTATCTCCTCCCTCATTTATCAATAGAGATCAAATGTAATTAGTGATTCAGATACTACGGACTATTATCTAGAACAACACAAGCCATTTTTTTCTTGAAATTTGCTCTCGTTCCGATTTTATAGCCCTTCAAACTTCGCTCTGATTTCCCGTATAGGCCGTTCATAAAGTACATACAAAAATAAAAGTATTAAATTAAGACGTGGAACTCTCCGAGACAAATATTACATTTGAAGCTTTTGTCAGATTTCACTAAAACAATGGAACACAAGTTTATATGCACACGTACTTTCATTTATGACATTAACATTGTCTTGAACGTCAATTTGTACTTTTATTTTCATAAATGACGTGCTGTGATATTAAAAGAAAAAGGTAAATTACACTGCTAGGGACTGCTTTGTCATGGCTTACAAACATCGGTTCATAAGGAACTGCTGGCTTTGCAAGTGATTAGCGATGTATGAGGGGGTGGGTGGGTGGTCACTAGCCTGCATACAGAGGGGGTAGGTGGTTTTGAAACCCGGAAGTAGAGCGTATGTACTTTATGAACTGCCCCTATTCCAGTCTGGCACAGTTACTTTCGACCTCTGGCAGAGATGACCGGCGCTCCCGCTCGGGGGTATTTTTTTATGATCATCTTAACTGTGCTACAAGGGATAGTGAAGGCCTTTGAAATATTTTTCTACCCATCCCCTGATCTGTGCCTTTCCACAACTTTATCTTGGAGGTCGTTTGAAAGCTCCTTGGTGTTCATGGTTGAGTTTTTGCTGTGAAATGCATGACCCCACAGAGGAAATCCACAGAAACAGCTGATTTGATTATGAAATGGTCCAATTAACTTGGTTTGTGATGTTGAAGGTAATTTGGTTGCACCTGAAGAAATTTAAAATTGCTATTATATGGGAGGTTGACACTTATCCAAGCAAGATGTTCTAGTTTTTTATCCCCCGCCGCGTAGCGGAAGGGGGATATTGTTGTCACCCGGGTCGTCCGTCCGGCTGTCCGTCCGTCCGTCTGGCTGGCTGGGCGTCAACATTTAGAGCTGTGAGTGCGATAACTCGTAAACTGTTCGCCATATCGATTTGAAATTTGGGTCACACATGTACCACCTGAAAAGGAAGAACCCTATTGATTTTGGGCGTGGCCGGATCCAAGATGGCCAACGGGGGTGGCCATCTTGAAAAAAATGCTTTTTCGCCATATCGATTTGAAATTTGAGTCACACATGTACCACCTGAAAAGGAAGAACCCTATTGATTTTGGGCGTGGTCGGATCCAAGATGGTCGACTGGGGTGGCCATCTTGAAAAAAATGTTTTTTGTAATAAATGGAAAACCGCTTATCTGATTTCAATTATTTTTGGTTACTACGTTCCTCACCCCTGGGGAACATTTTCGAGATGATGACCAAATGGTGTCTCATTTCCAATTCACCTCCCTCATTATCTGGAATATGTATGACCTTTTTCATTCAATGGTGGGGGATTCCCCATCTCTGATGGTATATTTTTATTTTTAATTAATTTTCTGGAATTTGTTTTTCATTTGGAAGTCATGGGTTAGAATGTGTAAATATAAGAGGAAATAGTCTGATTTAATTCCAGGCTATAAGGCAACAAAAGGTGAAAATTTTGAAAGGGGGTGTAGACTTTCTTTTATATATTGGTGTCAAATGTCAAAGATGAAACATGCTCATAACTCGTTGGCCTATTCATACTTCGATAAAACATCACCAATGAGAAGACTGACAACAATTGTTGGATAGATTAGAGAAGAGCAAAAGTAACATTTTGAGGTGCAATATTGTGCTGTATCACGTGATTGGGTTTTCGTATATCATGACTCGCCCGCTAGGGGTGGCAGGAATGTACATCAGGATGCGCAATAAAGCGGAGTTGCTGCTAACACTCTTGCTTCTCATGTTCCACTGCACCTCGTGCACCACAGTATGCTGACGAGGATGGTTGATCGACGAGTCACGGCGCACGGACAGGTGCCCGTTTTTGTCGGAGACGACTTCAAATTGTTTTCAGAACAATTGGGATGCTATTTCCACGCGAATGATGTGGTCGACGAGAGCAAACAGAAGTCGATCTTGCTCACCTCGCTATCGATGGAACATTATCGACGACTGAGTGATTTGGTGGCGCCGGACAAGCCCCGTGATGACGGGCTGTCGTTTCGGGACATTGTGCAGAAGATGAAAGCACACATGGCGCCGAGAAGTCATTACAGCTCGCTCGATACCAGTTTGATCGCCTCTCGAAAGGTGCGGAGGAGCGCGTCGCTGATTTCGTGGCACGAGTGAAGCATTCTTCCGTGGCATGCAAGTTCACTGCGGAGGAGCATCCAGCTCGGCTCAGAGATCATTTTATTGCTGGTTTGCAAGATGCGAAGATGGTTTCGGTGGTTCTACGGCTGAAGGGTGAAGCCATTACATTTGACTCATCGGTCGGCACTGCTTCAACTGTTGAGCAGACTCGCGGAGATGTTCGGGCCATCACCAGCCACAGCATGCCGGATGGCCCGGAGGCCCACGCGGGGTCGCGGGCGCCCCGGGACGCACGCACGACCTTCGGTGCGGGCCGGATATCGCCGCGCGGCTGCACGAGCGATGAGGTGACCCCGCGGACGTGTTTGGGATGCGGAGGTCGAAACATGTGCCGTGTGTGCCCGTATAAAGGCACCGTGTGTTTAAATTGTCACAAGGTGGGTCATCTGAGGCGTGTGTGCCATGGGGCGCCGGCCACCGTTAAGGTCATGGACGGCGATGTGTGAGGCGACCTCGGCGACCCGGGTTGGAACCGGCAGCCGTTGTTGAGCCTGTTTTCAATTGGCCCTGCAGCGGCGCGCCTGATGACGGTGGAAATCGAAGTGAACAAAACGCCGATCACGTTTCAGGTTGATACGGGAGCGGCTGTGTCGATCATAGGCGAACATACCGTGCATAGACTCAACGGCCTGAAGCTTATCAGGTCAAACCTCACGCTGTTCACGTACACCCACGAGAAGATAACGCCAGTCGGGATGGCAGACGTGTCTGTGCGGTACCAAGGCCAGGTCGCCGCGCTTCCATTGTACGCCGTGCGGTGGAGGGGACCGTCTATCCTCGGCCGAGACTGGCTGTCCCGCATCAGGCTAGACTGGGCCGTAGTTCACCTTGTGCAACCCGTGCCGAGCCGGTGGGAGGATCAGTTGGAGAAGATTCTTCAAAGACATCAAGGTTTGTTTTGCGACGACCTTGGGAAACTCAAGGGCGTGCAGGCAAAGCTCTTCCTGGAGGAGGGGGTGGTTCCTCGTTTTTGTAAACCACGACCGGTGCCGTATGCCCTGCGGGACAAGGTCAAGGGTGAACTGGATAGGCTGGAGGCCTGTGGAGTGATCAAACGGGTGTCGTACTCAGATTGGGCCACCCCGGTCGTCATGGTGCTGAAACGGAATGGAGACGTCCGATTGTGCGGGGACTTCAAGTCCACGGTTAAACCGGGGCTCAGCGTGGAGCAATATCCACTGCCGTCAATCGCTGAAATATATGCACGATTGGCGAGGAGTGGATACTTCACGAAGCTAGACCTGCGTGATCCATATTTTCACCTGGCGATGGATCCCGGGAGTAGCGAGCATTTGACAATCAACACGTGTCAAGGGCTCTATTGATATACCCGACTCTGTTTTGGGATTGCTTCGGCTCCAGCCTTGTGGCAGAAAGCCATGGATCAGGTTTGCATTGGCCTGCCCGCTCAGACCTACCTGGACGATGTGCTCATTGCGGGAAAAACGGCGGACGAGCACCTTGCGAACATTGCCCAAGTGCTGACAAAGCTAGAGGCGTGCGGCCTGCGCTTGAACAGGGACAAGTGCGCGTTCTTAAAGCAGCGCTTGGAATACCTCGGGCACATCATCACGCCGGAGGGGCTGTTGAAAGGCCCTCGGAAGGTGGAGGCGATTCAGCACATGCCACCGCCTCGCGACAAGACGCAGCTGCGCTCATTCATTGGTATTGCCCAGTATTACCAAAGGTTCGTGCGCGAGCTCAGCTCACAACTTGCGCCGTTAACGTGGTTGCTCAGGAAGGACGAGCGCTGGGCCTGGGGGCCTGCACACCAGGCGTCGTTCGACCGCGTCAAGCGGCTGCTCACAGAGGATACGGTCCTCGTGCACTACGAGCCTGCGCGTCCGCTCTTATTGGCACGCGACAGCTCTGCATATGGCATCGGGGCAGTGCATCGGATGGACTATGGCTCCGAGCGGCCTGTTTGTTTTGCATCCCGGACCCTGTCCGCAGCAGAGCGGGAATATGCCCAGATCGAGCGCGAGGCTCTCAGCCTCGTCTGGGGTGTGCGGAGGTTTCATCAATACCTGCTGGGGCGGCATTTCACTTTGCAGACGGATCACAAACCGCTTCAATTCATCCTGAGACCCGAACGCGGGATACCGGTGGTAGCGGCCGAGCGAATACAGCAGTGGTGTCTGTTTCTTGCTGCTTATGATTACGATATTCAGTTCCGAAGCACCGAGAAGCATGCTAACTGCGACGGGCTCTCGCGCTTGCCGTTGTCGGAGGGTCCAGCTGCGTCTGAGTCGGCCGACCTGGTCGATGTGTTCGCGCTGAGCCAGGTCCAAAGCGGGCCGATCACGGCCAAACAGGTCGCGGTGGAATCGGCTCATGATTCCACCGCGTGCTCGCCCGTGTCGTCCAGGCGATTTCTACGGGGAATTGGAGCGATCTACCTTTGACACCGGCATTTCAGCCTTTCGCGTCGCGCGCATCGGAGCTGTCGTTGGTCCAACAGTGCATTATGTGGGGAATGAGGGCGGTAATTCCGCCGAAGTTCAGGCAGCGGTGTTTGGAAGAACTGCATGTCAGTCACCTTGGCGTCGTGAAGACCAAGAGTCTTGCTCGTAGCCTCTTGTGGTGACCTGGGTTGGACAAAGTCATTAAGCAGTTGGTTAAGCGTTGCGCCACGTGTCAAACAGATGCTGATAACCCGCGTCGAGCCTCGAGACTATGGCCGACCCCAGAGAAGGTCCATGTGGATTTTGCGCGGCTGGTTAATGGCAAAATGTTTTTGATTGTGATCGATGCATTCTCTAAATGGCTGGAGGTTGTAGGATTGCAGCATACATCAGCAAACATTACAGTAGAGAAACTGTCGACGATCTTTGCTCATAAAGGATTACTGGGGATCCTGGTCTCTGATAACAGTCCGCAGTTCATCACAGGTGTATTTGATGAGTTTTTGCGTCAAAATGGTATTCGACATCTAAGGTCCGCACCGTATCATCCTGCGACGAATGGGCAGGCTGAGTCGTTTGTTAAAATGTTGAAACGGGCTTTGCGCAGGGGGGGGGGGTGTTGCACCTGTGCAGACGGTGGTCGATGTCTTTTTGCTCCATTACAGGAACGCGATTCATCCTGTCACGGGTGATTCTCCTGCCATTCGTCTCTATGGACGGGCATTGCGGTCCAGACTGGATTTGCTGCGACCTGGAGGGTCGGTGAGTGGGGCGGTGTCGTGCCCGACGCTGCTGCGCGGTTTTGATGTGGGACAGTGGATAATGGTGCGCGATTATTTCCACGGTTCCAAATGGGTGCCGGCTGTGGTCTCTGTGGTACTGGGGCCGGCGAATTGCATGGTGCGGATTGATAGTGGGGAGGTGTGGAAGCGGCACGTGGACCAAATGCATGATCGCTGTTCAGCGTCACCCCCCCCCCCCACCCCCCGTGCCGAGCGATGTGGGTTCCCCACCTGAAATGTCGCCGTGGCCAGACGTTGTATAGCCAGGGCCGGATGTGCTGACGCCCGTGGGGTCTTCACCTGATTCAGTCCTGCCCGAGGACGTCGGGCAGGCTGGTCGGCCGGGGACGGTTGTTATTGCGGATGGGGCAAGTCCGGCGAGGGTGTCACCTCGACCGAGCCGGGAGGCGTATGAGCCTGTGCCGTCTGGTGTCGCTGCCCTCCCGAGGCGGGTCAGGATGCGGCCGCGGTACTTGGAGGATTTTGAGTGTTGATTGGTTTCGGTTGGTCATGTTATGATTGTCTTTTCATCATTTGACTTGTCATTTTACGAGGGGAGGAGTGTGCTGTATCACGTGATTGGGTTTTCGTATATCATGACTCGCCCGCTCGGGGTGGTAGGAATGTACATCAGGACGCGCAATAAAGCAGAGTTGCTGCTAACACTCTTGATTCTCATGTTCCACTGCACCTCGTACACCACAAATATTTTGTGGTATTATAACTATTAATGGCCATTGAAATATCTGCAGGTGTGCTTTTGTGTGTGTTTGCTTGCTCAATATTTTCAGAAACAAAGGCTTGGAATACAAACCAACAGCACTTTGCTGCTGGTTTGCATTACAACTGGTGGTGTGGCATGCTGATGATGCAGTGACTCCCTGTATATTAGGTCGCTTACTTGGAATTTTGCCAGGGTGTCATATACCTTGTGGTGCACACAATGGCATATTGTTTTCAAATGCCAGTATGGGTTTTTTAACATCCACAACTGAATACTGGTCAATGGACAACTGCTTTAACATCCCCTCTAAAGGATGGTGTTCCACCTGTGAAGCACCAAGATGCCATTTTATGTTGGAGGTGGGAATCTCACCAGGAGAAGGATATCTCAAAGGTGAATATGCTCCCCTTGAGGATGTTAACCCAGGTTGTTTCTGAGAATTCATTAATAATACAATACCAAAGCAAATTGGGCAAATGCAATGATGAACTACATTAAAGCTTCCAACTCTCTTGCCACTGCTCTGAACTTTTAGAATTAAAAAGTAAGTGGGGCACAAAAAAAGGTGAGAGGAGGGGACGGGGACGGGGATGGCAGAGGGGGGGTGGGGGGAGGAGGAGGAGGTCTGATGATTTGAAGAATTCTTTCAACTTTTATTGAATTCCTGATTCAATGGCCATCCGGATCATCGATTCATCTCATTCCGTCAAGTGATGTCTGACTTGTGGTGACATTCTTCATTAGATTTCTCCAAAAATCCTTCTCCTGTACTGCTTCCCAAAGCTTTGGCTGCCTTTAAGCTTGGTTGCACCCTTTATCCCATCCATCCAGATCCAGCACATGTAAGGTTTGCCTCTTACTTTTCTTTCCTCACCATAACCCAGCATTTTTTATTTCTCTCGACTTTCATTTTCGGCACGCATTTTTTGTCCAAAGTATGACAGTACCTGTTTTCGCATCAGCACTTTCAATGTACTTGGTGTTCTTGTGTCTTCAAGCACTTTTAGCATCAGGGCTTCTAATGTACTTGGTGGTCGAATTTCTTCAAGCACTGGTTTGTTTGTTCTTCTTGCAGTCCATGGAATTTTAAACATTTGTGTCCAACAACAAATCTCAAAATTGTCGATCTTCTTCCTTTCTTTCTTTTTCACTGTGCATGACTCACCTCCTTACATTGCAACTGGAAATACCAGAGCATTCTCCAACCTCCTCTTAGTTTGTATTATCACATCTTTGTCAATCCTGACATTGCTGTTGGAGCTGAAAACGAAGCCCCAAAAGTACTCTATTTTCTAAGATGGTACAACCGGCAGTACCGAAAACTGCCACATATTTTTTGTGTTCAGTAGGGTCCCATGAATGAGAAAACACATGATGCCACCCTGGCATGTGAGTACATCATTATTAATTTGCATAAATCAAAGATTGCTACAAATCTGATTGAGTTCACAATGTTGGCCATAATTCTGCTTCTCATCAACATTTTTGAGTGATTTCAAAGACTAGAATGTTTTATTATGTATGAACAATACATGTGTTTAAGTTTGGAATACAGAGGGAGAATCCTTCATTCGCATAAATTCAATATGGCTTCCAATTTGACCTGTTTTAGACTATTTTGGCTGCAATTCTGCTTCCAATCAACATTTTTATCTCACCTAAATGTAGTTCCAAGAGCTTATGGGATGGCGCGTTATCCATCCGTCCGTCCACAAACACTTGCAACTTCACTGAAACTACACACCAGCACCCTACCCCTTTTTGCTTCAACCTTTGGGTCTGCAATGGAATGAGCTGAATGACGTTACTTCTTTAATGCATGATACTATTGTTACGAATCTGGCAGCCATGAGCACTCAACATTCAGGTCCTTATAGAACAGTTATATCGGTAAGTGTGTGTTTATAGTTAGGGCCCCCCCCCCACCTGTGTCTAACGGGAATTACATGTGTGCGCTGCGGAGTTTAGTTTACAACAAATCTCCTCCACTCCACTTCACTTCACACACCGACGCCATTGCCCACGTGCGTTCAGCCACGTACGTGGGCGGAGATTTCCATCGCCTCAGACCGGGACTCCGCCCAGGAAGGCAGGGGCGTGCCCGTGCCCCTTGTCCAATCACGCCACAGAAGGCGACTTTCCCATGACACGCCGGCCAATGAGGGTTGAGATGGCAACAGAGAGCGACTTTCCCACGGCACCCTGGCCAATGGGGTTGAGATTGCCACACAGAGCGACTTTCCCATGGCACCCCGGCCAATGGGGTTGAGATTGCCACAGAGAGTGACTTTCCCACGGCACCCCGGCCAATGGGGTTGAGATTGCCACAGAGAGCGACTTTCCCACGACACCCCGTCCAATGGGGTTGAGATTGCCACAGAGAGCGACTTTCCCACGACACCCCATCCAATGAGGGTGGAGAACGCCTCAGATGGCGATTTTCTCACCCCGGAGGAAAAAGGAATAAAAGGAACGCCAGGCTGGGAGTGTCGTCATGGTCGAGGTCGTGGTCGTCATTGTAAAGTCATCGTCGTCTTGGGGGTCGTGGGTCTTGGTGCCAGCTGGTTCGTCTGGTCCTGGGTCATCGTCGCCTCTGATCTTCTCCTTGGTCTTGGTCGATTGGTGCATGGCCGGTTGGAGAGCGCGGTACCTGGTGCTTGGAGCGGCATTGTGTTGCGGGTTCGAGTCCCGCCGAGCCGGATCGTCGAAGACCACACGTGGTGGACAGTTCCAAGCACAGGCTCTGGTCTCCAGCTCACCTGTCCTCGAGCTGGAAGCCTTCAATAAAGACCCGACGGGGTCCATTTCTGTGTGTGTGTGTCTGTGTGTGGGCCCGTCTTCAAGTAGAATTGTGTAAGTGCTTTCTTTTGCTCATTGTACATTGCATTTCGTATAGTCGTGATAGCTCTGCTCTCTGTGTGTTCCCTTCCCCAGATTGTAAATAAATACCCCTATTGTTGAATGTACCAGCTCGTTTCTGTGTTACTATCATTGGTTTGCCACGCTACGAACGGGAACGAGGAGGCTTCATTGTTGCCGTAATCATGCAATCGGCCCGGCAGGATTCTGGTACTCTCCGCTCGGGGTGCGGCTCGGATCCGGCTCGGTAACAGCCCGGATCGCGCAGATCCTGCCGAGGGTGAATTTACCCAGTAGTTTGGACGACGTGGGTATTTCGGTAAATTGAAATTGGCAATCAACCCTATCCCACATGGTCAACCTATTGGCGATCTTCGGTCCGATAAGGGACCTGTTGGTTCCGGAATTGTCCAAGGTCACAACCTATAAATTCCGGGTGTTCGGTGGAGCCGACTCTACTGCTCCATCTTGCGGTCGTGCTCGCCACCGAGACCCGGCTCCACAACACTATTTCTTCCGATGTGTACCAGATTCAGGCAAATATATTGTACACACAAAGTAAAACGTAACAGCTTTTGGAATCACTCAAACATGCTGATTTGAAGCAGGATTATGGCCAAAATATTGTAAAACAGGTCAAATTGGCAGCCATGTTGAATTTATGCAAACGAAGCATTCTCTGTTTGTGTTCCAGACTTATGCACATGTATTGTCCATACATAATAAAACATTCCAGTCTGAAATCACTCAAAAATGTTGATGAGAAGCAGAATTATGGCCAACATAATGAATACCAAGTCAGATTGACAACAATCCTGGCTTATGCAAATTAGTAATGATGCACTCATATGCCAGGGTGGTATCATGCGTTTTCTCACTCAAAGGACCATAATAAACAAACAAGCTCAAATGAGCTAAGATCCTCGTCCTCTTAATGATGACGTCATAAAAACGAATATGACGTCATTGTGATGTATCAGGTTTGCAATAAATGATCTGTGCTAATGCCCGGCTTGATTCCCGCAAACAAAATTCAAACAGCTTGTCTAGTTTCGGAGATAATGGTATAGGCGATTTCCATTAGCGGCGATATTATGACGTCAATTTTTTTTTCTCGGAAGAATTTCCAAAATCGGAGATGGTTACTGCCTGCTCGTGGGCTTTCTGCATATACATGGCAAGTTTCACGAAGATCCGATGAAAACTCTGGGTTGTGAAACAAAAAATGTCAAAAAATAGAATTGACGTTATAAAAATTGATATGACGTCATAGTGATGTTTCATATGTACGGTAATTCATCTCTGCTATTGCCATGTTCAATTCCCGCAAACATAATTCAAAAAGCTTGCCTAGTTTCGGAGATAATTTTTTCGGTGATTGCCAATAGCGGAGATTATTTGACGTCATAACTTTTTTTCTTGGAGGAATTTTCAAAATCGGAGATGGTTACTGTCTGCGCAGGGTATTTTTTACATATATATGCCAAGTTTCATGAAGTTTCGATGAAAACTGAATGCTGTGAAACAAAAAAGTCCACAAGAAGAAGATGAAGAACAACAACGTGAGTAAGACTTAGAGATCCTCCACGAGGATCGAAAAATATATGACAGCTTATGGTCCTGCCGGTTACACTCCATGATTTTTTTTGGTGGGGTCTCATTTGCAGCAATGTTCTCCCCAACGATAACCATCTTAATTTCTCCTCCACAATCTCCACTCACTTCAATCTTGGCACCCAGGAAGATGAAATTTTCCACTATTTCCACATGATCCTCTCCCATTCTGAACACATCGATATTCTCAGTTGAAAAGATTTTCGTCGTCCTTTTTTTTTTTTTATGAGGTTTAAATAAAGACCAGATTTATTTTTTCACTTTCCTTCTTCACTGTCTGCAGCAGTTTCAACAAGTCCTCTTTGTTTTCTACCAACAGAGTAGTATCATCACCTTTTGGATATCTTTATGTTTTTGATGCATCTTCCTCCAATCCTGACTCCAGCCTCTGTCATACGGACTTCTGGTAGCTTGTAAATGTTGCTACATTTCAGCCAGGGGAGTAACTGCTGAAATCTATCTATTTGGGTTCTTCCCGACATCTTTGTTCTTTGTTCCTTTCACACTTCTTTCTAATGCTTCACAATTCTCTTTCTTCATTCTAATTCTTGTCTTTTCTTCTCTTTCATCTCTTTTTCTCTCTATTCCTCCCTTTCGTTATCTATCTGTCTAAGGAGAAATTAGTTCTTGCAGAAAGTTTTCTATAAGGCTCACCTGGCTGCGCCTGGATGGGTTTGAGGGTTGTGGAGTTGTGGCTGAAATCCGAATACTATCCAGGATCCTCCTCATGGCTCCATCTTTGCTATTTACTTTTTCGGGTTCCTTCTTGTTCTTCCGTTTGATAAAATTTTGATTTCTTCATGATGTACTCAATAAGCTTTGCATCCCGCCATGTCTGGCAGTGCAACCATGAAGCGTTTTACGGTGTCCTCTTCCCTCTGCTTGTGTCCACCTTTCAGCTTTCTGCAGCTCTGTACTTTTACATTGGCGAGACGGAAAATAAATGTTTCATCAAAGAGATCCTTGATGACACAATGGTGATAGTTCGGGGTTTGCTGCGTGTGGACTTCGGATCGGCATTTCAGGATTTGTTGCGTTTGGGCGTCGGATTGACGGTCGGAGTTGGCTGCATATGGATGTCAGATCAGAAGTTCAGGGTTTGCTGCGTATGGGCATTGGATTGACAGTTCGGGGTTGGCTGCACATGGACGTTGGATTGACCTCGCTCAGGGACGCTTCAACTTCCGTGTGCCAATCGACTTCCAAATGCTTTGGTGTTTCCGTGCCCAGGCCGTGTCTGCCTCTGGATACGTGTGCCTAATGTAAGATCGATGTTGTTTTCATTTTCTTTTGCATTATGTTCATGATTATATTTTATAATTTTGTCAGCATCCTACATGGGTGGAAATTATGTGTGCATTATAAGTGAACATATCATTATTATTGAACAAGTAAGGGGATTACTCGATCACCAGTATTGACCCTGTCATCTTATTATTGCAAATCACTGCCACTCAATTTACTGTACAGGTTTCATGACCAGAAAAGAACACTTTCTAATCGTCACATTCAAACTGCCCCAAACCAGTCAATCTAATTCATTTATCCACAAAATTTCAGTTCTTGTCCTCGCCATCTCTCTCTCTCCTTACAACATATAACTTTCCCTGATTAATTGACATGACATTCCATGTTTCAGTTTTGTCAATGTTTGAGAATCTCAGAGTTTAACTTTTAGTTATGGTGACATCAGCGACTAGATTTCCTTGCGGATTGGATCCAGTCCCGTCATAATGGCCAGTCCTACTCATCAAAACACTTTGCTCTTCCTAGGTATCAATTTGAAACCTTTCAGACCTGGGGGGCTCATCATCTGGCACCATCACTGTTTTAGTTTCTGATCATGATTGCTTTCTTGGCACGTACAGATCATCGAGACATCAGCACTTCAATTCCAAAACCTATTTGAATGACAAGTCAACAGTCTTCCTTTTGTGTGTAAGTCATCCAATCATAATATATATATATATATATATATATATATATATATATATATATATATATATATATATATATATATATATATATGTATACATAATTTATATGCAAGTCTTAAGTCCAGCTCATATTTTTATATAACCTTGGAAGGACTCATAAGCTCCTTGTTATTAACTTTCCATGTTCAGAGCCTGCAACAATGGCACCAACATAAACGGAGGCATAAATTATCATCCATTTGTGCTATAGAATCGTCATTAGTGAATGCACATTGAACTGGGACTTGATTACAAATTATGCCCACTGGTTGCATTATAAACTACAATGCAATCAGGGAAGTTCTGAATCATGCCGTTAATGTTTGTGTTCTAAGAAGTCATTGTGCTTTTGTGATTGGATGTACAATTACAAAATCTTAGAAATATATATATATATATATATATATATATATATATATATATATATATATATATATATATATATATATATATATATATATATATATATATATATATATATATATATATATATAAGCCTGGTGTTGGCGCAGTGGTTAGGGCAGTGGCTTGGGATCCAAAAGGTCCTGAGTTCAAGCCCCGTTGGGCCACTGAATTAATACACCAGGGGGTTGACTCAGCCTGTCATCCTTCCGAGGTCGGCGAAATGAGTACCAGTATACTGGGCCGGTGTATACCCCGGTTAAAATAGGTGTACCATATCCCTGTGTCGTAAGAGGTGACCAGGGTTGCGTCAGGAAGGGCATCCGGCGTAAAACATGTGCCAAATCATGATGCGGATCATACGGATGATCCGCTGTGGCGACCCCTAACGGGAGCAGCCGAAAGAAGAAGATATATATATATATATATATATATATATATATATATATATATATATATATATATATATATATATATATATTGCCCACAATATGATGGTAATGAACGTATCCATTAAAACCTCCTTTATCCTGATGAAAAATATGAAAATTTTCACAGTTAATGTAGGGTGGCATTACATGTGGTCAGGGGTTGAGTTGGATTAGAGACCGATCGCTGTTCGAGTTTAAGAGTCAGGAGAGTCGATCTACAGTCTCTTGAGTTTATTGGCACAAGTCATACACAAGCAATACGAAGCCAAAATAAATAAATTAATGAATAAATCTTAATCATACACCAATTATATATGGGTATCTATGTATTGTTGCATGGAAAAGGGGGTGAGTTGGCAGAGATCCATAGCTAGACCGGAAAGTGTAACATGGTCCGTGTGTTATGAGTTGGTTTGATTACCATGTAACAGGGACCAGTCGGAATAAGTCTTGTAAAATGTGGCGCTTAGGCCTAAGTCACATTTGCCACGGCGGCCGTGACATCTCCGAAATCTACGGCCACTAGCAATTATACAGCGGCCGCAGTATTTCCACGGTCACACAATGTAGCAGTCACATATGTTTTTATTTTTCGGGGAGCCGCACGGTGTATTTAGAGATTGTGGAGAGCGAAAACGTGGGGGTGCCATACAGTCTTTGATTTTATGTCGCACGGTGACCTTAGGGCGTCCCTGCGGCGGCCATAGAATTTTCAAGGCAGACGCAAGGTAGCCTCAAAGTGCCCGCAAGGCGACCGCAGGGGGCCGGCCCTAAGGCGAACGTGCGGCCAGACGGACGGTAACGAATGGGTTAATTTTTTTTACCAGTTTTTTTTTTTGGCTTGTCGAATTGCTACGGGGAACGTAGAAATGAAAAAAGTTATAACTCCGCGTTATAATTCCACGGCGACCCCTACGGCCTGTAAAAGATAGCCAAACGGCGTAGAGCCACCCTGAGGCCACCGCAGAAACTCTGCGGCCGCCGCACGTTTCTGTCAATTCAGAGGGCGTACGGCCGCCGTATCCTCGCCGTAGAGCAAATGTGACTTCGGCCTTCGGAGGCAGCATCCAATATGTAATTTTTAGACAGGATATTCAGTGTAATATTGTAGGTGTAAACACCTCTTTATGGGCAGGACTGAGTGAGGAATTCCTGTCACGAAAAGTGTCACGTTTGTGCGAAAGGCCATCTCTCTATGGCCAGTGTGTAGCAATGTATTTATTTTTATTCGGGCAGCCCTGTGGGCGGGACGACTCAGAGGAGGACTCCGCCCAAGAGGAAGAGAGGAAGACAAGAAGCGCGGATCACAGAGGAGTTTGAGGCACAGCATAACATAGTACGTGTGTCTGGACTTTTTAGGATTGAAAACCACTTGGCAGGTTCCCTCAAAAACCTCAGTGAATAGGGTGTCGACACCCAAGTTGTGGTGTATATTAATATTTGAAAGTGTTGTTGGTACATTTTTGAAAACTATCACTTTTGTCTTTAAAAAATAAAAATACAAAAAAACCTTTTGTAATGCTAATTGCCAGTTAAAATATCATCATACAAAATTATAAAACACGCCGATTTATTATGATGTATATATGTGCATAAAAACATGCATCGACCAGCTTTCGCCCTCCTGTGTCAAGCCGTGATTCCAGATACCTACTCCTGAGTCCACTCTTGACTCTCCTCCTGTTACCATGTCATTCGCTGAACATATTTCGCTCCCGGAGGGATCAGTTAATTACTATAAATAAAAGCCCCTCTTCTTTCCCCCCCCCAAAAAAAAAACAATAACAGAGAATGTGTGTTGTTTGTTCTGACTGTTGATGCTGCAATTTTTATTTTTCATGGTGACTTTTCATTGTGTTTCACACAGTGTGGGAACTTGTTTACATTTGAAGCTGTTTTCCAATTGTCACTCGGTGACTTTCTAATGAGAAGGAGCTCTGCATTCAACCCGTGTCGGCTCTGGGTCCAAACTATGCACAGGCTCCTCACTCGTGACAGCAATTGACATCAGAACCCAGAGTAAATGAGACTGTGGGTGCAAACGCCTCATCCACGCTTACTGGGGCAAGTTTGCCACTCTGTAATCATCTGATTACCTCTGCCACCAAAAGTTGTGGACAGATTCAGACAAAATTTTGTGGGCAGGTTGGGTGTGTGACAGACGAAATGATTAGATTTGGTAAAGATCAAGATGCAGATCCCAATACTAGAACCATTTCAGTGATTCTTTACCATTGAAAGATTGGGCCAAAAATGATACATAGCATGATATTTCAAAAAGTTATGCACAGGTTATGACAACTCGATGGATAAGTTAACAAGGCGATGATAACAAGCCAATTACATTTTAGTGGAGGTCCAGATTCAAATCCGGCCGATCAGTGGGATATAATATGTAAACTGTTCAGCCTGGCAATGGTATGTGCTCTACTGAGTGCCATTCTCATTTAATCTTTAGTCTGACTTTGATTTTCTTTCCCAGGTTAATGTCAGCTGTTTCTTCTCTTTAATCATGGTTGCTGTTGATCTGAATAGAGATTGCCTGACCTGAGAAAGTCAAATTGGAGTCTCTTTTTTTTGTGCCCATTTACTCTTTCACTGTGCTGCATGTCTCTGCTCGGTACGTGAGCATTGCAATCAACACGTTTGTGTTTGTATTTGTCGGCAGAATAACTCGATAATATGAGCGTTTGGAATTGCCAAATTTTGCACAGAGCTTCATATTGTACACACAGACGTGATTATCGCAATTCTCATGCTCCAGCCAACAGCCATGGTGAGAATAAATATAGTCCTGTATTCAACTTCTTAATATATTTTTCCTTGTGACCTCAAAACCAAACATCCTAGAGTCTAGACATTCACGATATGAAGCTCTGTGTCAAATTTGGCAATTCTAGCTGCCCTCATTGTCCAGTTATTCTGCCAACAAACACAGATGAGATGATCACAATACTCACGCACCTGGCTTTTGACTGCAGCGTGAGTAATGAGTCGCAGATGTGAAACTGATTTCAGTGTACTTGCACTTTAAGGCAGGTATTTTGAATGTGGGCAAGGTGTACATGATAACTCGCTTTCTCTTCACAAAAGACCCCTTGGGATATTTAACATCCACCAACTATTGCTTGCACATGTCATACACCCTCGATTTAACATGCTGATGCAAATGACTGCAAAGCACCAGTCCGGCAATTTACCCTCTGTTTGGGAATCAAACCCAGACTCAACTGTTCAAAGGAAAGCCATGTGCTACCTCTGTGCCATCCTCTGGGATTAGTGTAAAATATATTTGGTGCACCCATTGGCAGGCAATAGCATAACTTCACCAAAATTAACCTTTCCATGAAATGCTGCAAAGGAATGACTAGTTAAGTACCAAAGGTATGACACAACTTCAGAGTTTAACATGCATGATGATATGTCAGCATCATATGAATACTGACTCGCTTTTAGTAAATGGTCTATGGCATGCTTTCTGATGTCTTTGATATGTGCACCTGGACAGTGTTAATGAACCATGGATGTGACTCGGTACATATTTCATACTGGCTACTGGCTGCTGACTGTTTTAGCAGGTAGCCACATGATCATGAAGATGTTGGTTCTTTGAGTGTGAAATACATGAAAATAAAAATGGCTGAAAAAGGCAGGTAGCTGCAGTTTGAGGGACTGCTTTATACATGTTAGGGTTTCGTTTTTTTTTTTTTTTTTGAAGTAAATCTTAGCACCATTGGTGCATTTCATGCTTTCCAAATCGAGGTCAGTTTTTCACATTTTCTTTTCATTGTATTTCACACAATATGGGATTCTTTCATTCACAGTTGAAGCTGTTTTTCATTCGTCACTCGGTGGTGGGTGACTTTTACATGGGAAGGAGCTGTGTGCACTCAACCCGCGTTGGCTCGGGGTTCAGAATGTCCACAGGCTCATCACTCAAGACAGCGGTTAATCTGGCAAAGCGCAGTAGACATGGATTGCTGTTGCGACCTTGCAGTGACTCAGCTTGTGGGGTGTGCTAAGCCCTCATAACACACCTCACGGTTTTCCCCAGAGGAGGCCAACAATCGTCCTGCCAGGGACGACTTTCCCGATGGGACTTGCTGGTGCTTGTACTGAGGCAAGCATTCGGCCTCACCATTTTGCATGATAACGACAGCTTAATTAACACCTTGCCTCTACCACTATCCTGAAGCTCATTAGTACATTTGACAAAAAATCCTCCCCCTCCCTCCGAGCCCCTTTCCTTCTAATCCATGAACTCAGTTAGGCTTGTTTTTGACGAGACATGCTGTTTCAGTGATAACTACACTTGTGTTGCTCACAAACTAGAGTATATCTGCTTGTTTGCAGAGACTTTTTCTGAACTGCTGTAATGCTACAGCTTGAAACTATTTACATTTCTTTTCATTGCCACCCTCAGAATTGTCTCCTTTTATCAGTGTTCCTCTTAAAGGTAATTCTACAGTGTTCCAGTCGGCAGGAGCACTTGCACTGCACCGCAGATGCACATTGCATATTTGCGAAGAATGAGCCAGCAGCTGTTTTTTTTTTTGTCACTTTAAGTTGCAAGGTACTGATGGGGTAAACCCCAGCAGTACTGCAGGAGTAAAGGGCGATTAAGTGTTGAAGCTTGAACCAGAAAGAATAATTGTGTGAAAGCTTCCTGTTGTGATGCGTATTGCCTACGGATGTAAAATTGTTGTCGCACAATCTAATTTTTTTTTTCTTTTATCACCACCTTCTACCCCCACCCCCTTCCTTCCCTTTTGTATTAGCTGTGCCACAAAATGTATGTCCCTGTTCTATTTCTATGGGTGGCACATGCCCAAAAATCCTTTGACCCCATGCTTCGATTGCTCTCAAAAATTGGTAATGGTTGTTGATAGACATCACATGTCATGTCCCTACCCGCAATTTATTTTCTTCCCTCATTGACGCGACAACCCAACCCTTTAACTTGCAGGATATTGTGTTTACTCCCCCTCTTCTCTCTCCTCTTTTTCCTCTTTATTCATATATTTGCTTATTGTGTCCACCACCACCTGCCCCATTCATTGTCAGTGTGTTTCCTTTTTACCTTCTATCACTTCATTCTTCCATGAACCTCGATCTTGTCTCTGAAAAAAACAATTACCATCATGAAAGTGATGTCTGATTTACTATTATATTTCTCATGTTTATGCTTTTGTCTCTTTGAAACAAATGTTCTTTTTTAGGGGGGGGGGGACGAGAGTGAAGTCGATAGCACGCCATCGCAAATCCCCACGCTTCCCACATAAAGCAAAGTTGATGGCAAAAGGTTCCACCAGATATAACCCTTTATCAAATTTTGTTTAATTTTTTTCCCCCCATTTTGACCCTGTGACCCTCAGACCCCACCCTCAGGGGCAGGAACCTGGGGGTCAAAAAATAAAACATCATTACACATTTCATGTCTACCAATGTTGATTGCATATACAAAGTTTTGTTACCTTCGCATTCTGCGAAAGGTTATGTTTTGGTATGCGTGTATTTATTTATTTATTTATTTATTTATTTGTAATCTTGTGATTCGTATAACTCAAAAGGTATTAAACCGAATTGCATGAAATTTGGTGGGATGATTGGTTATTGGCCAGGAAGCATTCGATTAGATTTTGGGATCGTTCGGGTCAAAGGTCAAGGTCAAGAAAAGGTCAAAATCGTCTTTTTACGATAACACGGTCAATTTTTATTCAATTTGCATGCAACTAACGCCAAAATGTTCAGAATTCAACGCCTCATCTTGTGATATGCAATATGACACAATGACGCCCATACTCTTGTTTATTTATTTATTTATTTATTTGTAATCTTGTGATTCATATAACTCAAAAAGTATTAAACCGAATTGCATGAAATTTGGTGGAATGATTGGTTATTAGCCAGGAAGCATTCGATTAGATTTTGGGATCGTTCGGGTTTAAGGTCAAGGTCACGAAAAGGTCAAAATCGTCTTTTTACGATAACACGGTCAATTTTTATTCAATTTGCATGCAACTAATGACACAATGACGCCCATACTCTTGTTACCGGTTAGGGGTCAAAGGTCAGGGGGGTCACGACCTTGAAAAATATGCGGTTTTGTCATAACGCGGTCAATTCTTGTCCGCTTTACATGAACCCAGCACCAAAATGTTCAGAATTTAATGCCCAATCTTGTGACACAATGACGTCATAACACATGTCACCGGTTGGGGTAAAATGTCGGGGGGGGGGTCACGCCCTTGAAAAATATGCGGTTTTCGGCATAACTCAGTCAATTCTTATTCGATTTGCATGAAACCAGCATCAAACGAGATTACCTTCTCTTGTTGAAACGTTGTATTCACCGAGCTTGCGAGTGAAGACTCGCCAAAACGACATGAGTTGATTGTTGTTTAGTCCGTAGCCCCCGAAAGTCGGGGCGGGGGGGTCATGACATTATAGATATGTGGTTTGTGTCATAAGACCATTCATATGAAACCAGTTCCCCACACTCATACCAAGAACAAAAAAAAAGTAGTGGCGGCGAAGGTATGCACTCTATGAGTGCCCGTTCTAGTTTAAAAATGTGCCCGTTTTTGCATTTTTTGGTATTTGACCCTTTGACCCCACCCCAAAAATGATACTGCTCTTACACTTTCTTACCATGTGGCAATCATAATTCCCAAGTTTTGCGAATTTTCTGCACAAACGTTGAGGAGGAGACAGGGTGACGGGGAGACAGATGATGGACAGACAGACGGAACTCCATTGTTTTAAAAAAACATGGGGATAAAAAAGAAAAATCTTAACAACTGGTGGTACAAAGCGTGATGGCTTACTTGTATCCAGTTGATTTGGCGATGTTAAGGTCAATGTAATTATTATCCACCGCTTGATTGAGTCGGAAACGGGGGTTTATGGATTTGGTCTCGATTTTCGTGTGCTTGGGTGCGTGTCCACAACCATATCTCGGACATGTATGGACCAATTTTATTCGTACTTGGCACAAAACAAACACATGATATATATATATATATATATATATATATATATATATATATATATATATATATATATATATATATATATATATATATATATACACATAATTTTGTTTCCATTTTAATTGTTAAAAATGAAAAATAAAAAAAAGCTGGTGTTAAACACGTCCTCAACCATTTCTCAAACATGCATTGTCCGATTTTATTCAAACGTGGCACATGCACAGTATGTGATGGCATACACTTGCACCAAACTTTATTTTGTAATCTGATTAAAGATGGCCGACTCTTAGACTGGCGGCCATTTTAGTTGTAAAAAAAAAAACCCATGGAAACCTCATGTTGAACATGCCCTCAACCATTTCTCGGAGATGCATATACTGATGTTCAAACTTTGCAACCAGATAATGAATGATGGCTTACATATGCATGTCATTTTTTTTGGAGATCAGATCCAAGATGGCTGACTGGTGTCCATTTTGTCACTTAAATGTGTCCCCAACCATTTCTCAGGCATGCATGGTCTGAGTTTGTTCAAACTTGACACAAGCATAGTACATGATGGCATACACGTGAGTAGTGTCAAAAGGGAGGGGTTGACGCAGTAATGTGTCCCATTTCTCGAAATTGCAATATTCGCTCGTTGACGCTCACTCATATTTCTCCTTTTCAGATCGGAACACATTACTTCATCAAACACCTCCCTTTTGACACTACTTCCCTGCCGGAGGGATGAGGCTTATCCTTCCTTTCATATGATCATTTATTTTACCAAACAGAGATCCCATAAATATTTGTTTATGCTTTATTTTCAGGAATAACTTAATTTATTCATCAGTAAAAAAGGCAGCAGTAGCCTATTGAAACCCCTAACCCCATTTTTATCCCCCGCCGCGTGGCGGAAGGGGGATATTGTTGTCACCCGGGTCGTCCGTCTGTCGTCCGTCCATCCGGCTGGCTGGGCGTCAACATTTATAGCTGTGAGTGCGATAACTCATAAACTGTTCGCCATATCGATTTGAAATTTGGGTCACACATGTACCACCTGAAAAGGAAGAACCATATTGATTCCGGGCGTGGCCGGATCCAAGATGGCCGACTGGGGCGGCCATCTTGAAAAAAATGTTTTTTGTAATAAATGGAAAAATGCTTATCTGATTTCAATTATTTTTCAATGGTGGGGGATTCCCCATCTCTGATGGGTATATTTATTCATACTTGTACTTTAAACCCACAAGGTAATGTATTTATTCCATCACTCATAATATATATTTTATCATCAAATGCTGTATGAGCTTTCTTACTTGGTCTCTGAGAATATTTCATGTTTATAATTTTTAATAAGATTCATCTCTCCATAAACTTCTTTTCTCTTCCATATACATTCAAGGTGGTGTTGAAATTTCATGATTTCCTTTAATACTCTTTTTTTCGACCTTTAAGTTTAGTTTCACATGTGAATTCATGTAACCATTTAGTTAAGTATTTATAAGCATATGCCTTTAATCCAACACCTACAAATTCACATAGTATCTTTTCACCTAATTGGTTCACGAAAAAATATTTTCACGAAAAAAAATAAGTGACCACTATATTCGTTATTGTTGTGCGTCTGTCTGTCTGTCTGTCCTGAGCATAGCTCCGTGGGTTTTGATCCGATCCTGATAAAATTTTGGTGGGAGGTTTATATCATGATCTCGTTGTGTTTTCCTTAAAATTGGCGTGGTGCGCCCATTATGGGCGGAGCCACGCCCAAAAAACATGTGTTTTTAGGGGGTAGCCGATTTCAATTTGCTTCTTCTCCGAGGGGGTTTGTCGAATCTGGCAGGGGTTTTGGTATTTGATTAGCCCAATGGCACCTGCATAGCCCCACGGAGCTCGATTTTTCATTTTCATCCCAAGGTCAAGGCCACAAGGTCACGAACTTAGAAAATTCCGAATTGTGTTTTTAGGGGGTAGCCGATTTCAATTTGCATCTTCTAGGGGTTTGTCGAATCTGGCAGTGGTTTCGGTATTTGGTTAGCCCAATGGCACCTGCATAGCCCCACGGAGCTCGATTTTTTTTTTTTTCATTTTTGTCCCAAGGTCACAAGGTCAACGTCACAAACTTAGAAAATTGCGAATTTTGACATAATAATCATACGACCGCCCAAACTTTGAGAGCCAGGATGACAATATTTTTTATGCATAATTTTGAGGTCATTCCCCACCTAAAGTCTTGAAACCATTTTGCTCTATCTCGAACACCTTGCCCGTGGTGCCCCCTTCAAGTTTGTTTTTACGCTGATTTCATCAAAGTATAGATAACACTGAACAACAAATTTCAAAAAATTTTTTTTACTGGAGATGTGTAAAGTGATTAAGACTAATTTGGGTACGCTGATTTCAAAAATCATAACCGTTTTGCTGCATCACGTCAGGATTTTCAGGAACAGAAATATTCCCATTGCCTAGAAGTCAGGATTTCAATGAAATTTACATATGTCTTTAACATGTCTATTTCGTACAATTGTTGTTAACTTGTGTTATATTTCTTTCTTTCAGATAAAGATGAGTAGGCGTTCCTGTACCAATCATCCTGACAACTTCTGTTATGTCTGTGGTCGGTATACCAAAAAAGATCAACAGCAAAGTATATCTACAGCAGTGAAAATGAAGGCCGCCTACTTTCACTACTTCGGGTGTAAGGTGGGGGACCAAGAACAGAGCTGGGCACCACACATCTGCTGCACAAGCTGTCACACAACCTTGACTCAGTGGTTGGTGGGCAAGCGCGTGAGCATGCCATTTGCGGTGCCCATGATATGGCGTGAGCCGCAGAATCATCATGATGATTGTTATTTCTGCTGCACAAGCATCGCCGGCTTCAACAAGAAGAATAAAGGTCACATCAAGTACGCTGACTGCGTCTCTGCTCGTAAACCTGTGCCTCATGATGACGAGAACCCCGTTCCAACACCTCCAGCTGATCAGAACATAGCTGTAAGCAGTGGTGAAGAGGATGGTGATGATGAACCTTTTGAACCCGACACTCAAGAATCACACCTTCTGAACCAGGGAGACTTAAATGATCTTGTAAGAGATCTCTCACCGTCGAAGGCGAAGGCAGAGCTGCTTGGATCAAGGCTGCAGCAGTGGAATCTACTTGAACCTAACACCAAGATATCCTTGTTCAGAGCACGTCACAGAGACATGGCTGAGTTCTTTGAGATGGAAGACACGATGACATTCTGCAGTGACATCAATGGTCTGTTGAAAGAACTTGGGTGTGATCACGATCCTGCAGACTGGCGCCTCTTCATCGACTCGGGGAAGAACAGCTTGAAGGCTGTTTTGCTCCACAATGGCAACGAGAAACCATCAGTCCCACTGGCTCACGCGTTCGGCATGACAGAGACCTATGAGACTATGAGGCAGCTGCTTGATTCCATCAAGTACAATGACTTCAACTGGCACATCTGCGGAGACTTGAAAGTGGTGGCGCTGTTGTTAGGGCTGCAGTCAGGCTACACGAAATACATGTGCTTCCTTTGTCTCTGTGATAGCAGAGACGACAAGAATCACTGGACGAAGAAAGATTGGGAAGAGCGAAAAGAGCATGTACCTGGTCGACACAACGTGAAGCATGTCGCCCTTGTCGACCCAGCCAAGGTTTTCCTTCCACCACTCCACATAAAGCTCGGCTTGATGAAAAGTTTTGTACGGGCAATGGATCTGAATGGGCGTGGGTTTTTATACCTCAAGGAAAAGTTTGGCAACACCTTGTCGGAGGCCAAGATCAAGGCTAGTGTCTTTGTTAGACCGCAAATCTGACAGATTATGAAGGACGAAACTTTTCCGACAACTCTAAACCCCAAAGAGCTGGCAGCGTGGAGGAGCTTCAAAGCTGTGACGGACAACTTCTTGGGGAACGAGCGCGCAGACAACTATGAAGAAATAGTGCAGCAGCTGCTGGAGTCCTTCAGGAAACTTGGCTCCAGGATGTCCCTGAAAATCCATTTCCTACACCAGCACCTGAACTTCTTCCCTGACAACTTGGGAGCAGTCTCGGACGAGCACGGCGAGCGATTCCACCAAGAGATTTCACTCATGGAGACGCGTTACCAAGGGCGGCACAACCCGAACGTGATGGGCGATTTCTGCTGGTTCCTGCATCGTGAAACTGACACAGAGCAGCACAAACGCAAAGCCAAATGCCTAAAGCATTTTTAATTACATTCTAGTGGAGTTTTTCTGTAATTTCTATAATTTTGAAGCATTCATGATGAAATAAATGAATAAATGAATTTTTGTAAATTTCATTGAAATCCTGACTTCTAGGCAATGGGAATATTTCTGTTACTGAAAATCCTGACGTGATACAGCAAAACGGTTATGATTTTTGAAATCAGCGTACCCAAATTAGTCTAAATCACTTTACGCATCTCCAGTAAAAAAATTTTGTTGTTCAGTGTAATCCGAGGAGTGCGAAATGCCATATAGCCTATATGACGTATTGTTCCTGGAATGTTCCAGAGGAAGTTTTGCACCAAAGGTCCTAGTCCTTGACCTTTGACCTTTAAAGTTCACAAAGGTCAAATTTTCAAAGTTGTGGGAATCGAACCGGGTTTTCGACCTTCTTCGACTAACTAACTCCATTAAGCTATAGCACGTATGTTGTTGAACGAAACTGGATTTTTGACATTTTGCAGCTAATAACCTGTCACTCTTACCACATCATGTTGATCATTTTTATAACTTGGTCAAACATTATCACATTGTCTCATCCTTGACTTCTGAAACAATCTACATCGTCAAATACTGCTCGTGAACCATCATCGTCTTCATACTTGTTCATCTTAAATTTACCAATAACCTTTTTATTCTTATTGAAAAAGAGTGGGTTATTAGGATCATACAATCCACCCAAGCCCACTTCCTATACAATCATCATCCTCAATCCTTTTAACTTAATACAATCATCCTCAATCCTTTTAACAAATTCATCAGCAGCATCAGGTCCTCTATACAACTCCAACTTATCATATTTACTTCCTACAGTTGATTTAATGTAATAACAATACCCACAAGGAATATGCTTTTGATTTTTTTTTAATATCAGTCTTTTACAAGATGCTCTCAAAATCAGCATATATTACAAATTGATGTTTTATACATTTATTTGTTTCATTAAATACAACTTTCTCTCCTGGTTCTGGCATCTCAACAACTGTTGCTTTTTGATTGGAACAATACTTTAAATGTTTATCAAGTCCTTGTTGAGATATAAGGATATTTAGACATCTCTTGCAAGGATATGATTTATGCTTTGATTTATAAACCTGACTACTTAACAATCAAGAAAAGTTTTTGATATCAGCATAATGAGCGGTTTCTTTATTAGTGAAATAAAGGAGATCAACATGCCGGTCATTTGACCAATTATCATTGGATATAGTATAACTAACTCTTAGAATTTGGACTTTGTTTTTATCAGTTAAACCATAAACATTTGAAGACCACAAGGGGAAAACCAGAGATGTCACTTTTTATAAATTTCAGGGTTATTGCACCTGCCAATCGTTGGCAACATAAGGTTTCCTCTCACAATATTACTTTAACAAATAACCAGGGGTGTCACATAATTTATATGGCATAAAGTTTAGCCGTGCAATGAAAAAACAAGTGTTGTCAAAGCTGAACAAGTAGAAACCCAGAGTTGTCAGTACTTTACTCCTGGTTATCTTCCTTTCATTCATGTTAACTCTTCCACCATAATATTCAGAGTTGAGAAACTAAAAAATGAAAGGTTGTAAAACTTTTACAGCATAAACTCTGAGCACTACAATGGCCTATTTGGTTATATCATGGGCTCCGTAGTTGGTGCATATCGTGGTTCAAGCCTGGTCAAACCTTTATTGTGACTTTTATGGGACCCACGCCGTGGCTTAATGGTTAGCGCGTCTGAGTACCCATCCTCATTCGATGTACCCACCACCCAATCAACCTGCTTAGGTATATGAGGGAGTCACATGAGGTGACTTCGGCTATCGCGGGGGTGGTTTGTCCTTGGTTTCCTCCCGGTTTTCCATCATATTAAGTAATACGGAGTAAGAAATGGAGAATCCGTCGTCATATAAGCGAAATACCCTTGAGTATGGCGTTGAACACCAATCAAACAAAAAAACAATGACCGTTTAATGTTGAAAAAAAATAATATGTGATCACCAAAGTCATGTAATGTATGCTAATAACCAACAAGCATGAATTTGCTACACATCCCGGGTTAAAATTGCATGGCAATTATTAAACAAGGGAATAACCAGTGATGTCAGTTTGCAACATTGATTCGTTCTTTGCTCTTAAATTTTTTTTTTTTTTTTTTTTTGGTATACCTTGGTCGAGGCTCGTATGAGAGCTAACACACAACTCACAGCAAGGAGGCATGAGACAAGAGGGGCGGGAGTGGAAGGGACAAAACAGTGGGGAACAGACACATTAGGTGAACTGTGGAAGGGAGAGGGATGGGGATGGGACGGGGAACATGGCGAAGAGAAGATGGACATTTCAGGGACTTTCAGGAAGGAAAGCAGGAGAAATGAAGGAAGTGGGCTTGGGTGGATTATCGGGGGTTGAAAAGATCGAGGATTTGGATGGGGGAAGATAAGAGGTGGTGGTGAACAGCTGTTTTGAAAGCCTGGAGGGAAGAATGGGAAAGAATAGAGTGAGGAAGTTTATTCCAAAGGCGGGGAAAAAGAGGAATGAAAGAGTGAAGATGAGCAGTGATTCGTGATTTTGGTAGTTTTACCAGAAGGGGGTTGTTGGCGGACCTTGAGCGCCCTGTGGAAATGTGGTGGGGACAAATCGCAGAGAGAGCAGGGGGGCAAGGCTGGAGAGGAGTCTGTAGAAGACAGAAAGACCACCGACCAACCTGCGGTGATTGAGTGAGAGGCCCAAAGACTCAGCTTCATTGCGGGAGATGCCGATGATCTTAAATGCCCTGGTTTCGACAGCGTGAAGCCGAGAAAGGTGGGAGGCAGGAGCACCAGCCCAGAGGGGAGAGCAGTACTCCATCAGGCTACGGACAAAAGCTTTGTAAGTGGTCAGGAGCTCAAGAGGGCCGAGGAAGGACTTAGCACGACGGAGGATTCCCAGTCGGCGACAGGCTTTTGAGGCGAGGTTGGAAATGTGACTTTCCCAGGAAAGGTCATGGCAGATAGTGAGACCTAGAAGCTTGAAAGAAAAGACTTCTTCCAGAGGATTGTTGAGAAAGTGGATGGGGGGGGTTTGTAAACGGTCCTTTCGAAGAGACATAGTGAGAGTGTGAGATTTGTCTGGATTGAAAGACATGTTCCACGTGTTGGACCAGTTTGTGATTTTATCCAGATCTGCAGTGAGTGAAGAAGCTGCTGCTTGCCGGTCTGAGGGATGACAGATGGTACGGCAGAGGGTGGAGTCGTCGGCAAAGAGAAATAGAGGATTTTCCAGAGAGTCCGAGAGATCATTGATGAAAACCAGAAAAAGAACAGGGCCCAGAATGCTACCTTGAGGAACTCCAGCCTGCACAGGAAGAGGGGATGAAAGAACTCCATTTAGGGCCACACGTTGACTGCGACAGGAGAGGAAGTCTGCGAGCCATGAGTGGAGATGGCCTTGAATACCATGGGAAGAGAGTTTGGTGAGTAGGGCAGGGTGCCAGACTGTGTCAAAAGCACGTGATATGTCCAGGGATACGGCTCGGATTTCCTGTCTGGCATTGAGGACCTCCATCCATTGATGTGAGAGCAGAAGCAGCATATCCAGGGTAGAGTGACCTGGTCTGAAACCAAATTGATGATTGGAAATCAAGCCATTGGAGAAGAGGAAGGATTTCATATCTGAGGCGATGATGGATTCCATCACCTTGCTGATGATTGGGAGAAGGCTGATTGGTCTGTAGTTATAGGGATCTGTTTTTGCACCTTTTTATGCAGGGCAGTGATGTTAGCAGATTTCCAAGCAGATGGCAGATGACCTTGGGCAAATGAGAGGGTGAATAGAACAGAGAGAGGGTGAGCAAGAGCAGAAGAGCAGGCTTTGAGGACACGTGGGCTGATGCCGTCTGGACCGGTTGCAGAATCTGACTCGAGGTTTGAAAGCAAGCTCTCCACCTTGTCAGGAGAAAAGGATACAGAGTCCAGGGACAGTTGGGTGTGACTGGGTAAAGTGGGTAGAGATAGTGATGGGTTTAGGACACAAGATTTAGCTGCAAACACCGAGTTTAGACAATCAGCTTTATCACGTGTGGAATCAGCAGTGCGGCCATTTGAGGTAAGGGAGGGGATGGAGGGGAAACATACACCAGAAACAGATTTGATTAAACGCCACCAGGATTTTGAGGAGGGAGAGAGGTTTGAGAGTTCAGACTTGAGATGAGAAAGATGTTGTTTTCTGGCTCTCCTGAGGGTAGATACACACTTGTTCCGAGCTTTGTGGAAAGAACTGAGATTGCCCTCAGTTGGGTTTGCTTTCCATGAGGCAAAGGCAAGTTGTTTCAGGACAACTGCCTCGCCACAAGCTTCAGTAAACCAAGGGCGGGAGGAAGGGTAAGACAACTGAACACGAGAGGGGATAAATCTGTGCATGAGGGAGAGCAAGTTTCTTTGAAAGAATTCCCAGGATGAGTTGATGTTTGAGAAAGTAGTGATGGGAGACCAGTCTGTCAGTTTGATGGCTGCTCGGAGACCCTGCCAGTCGGCTTGAGTGAAATGCCAGACTCGACGGCGGTGAGGTGGTTCTCTGATAACAGCCAGAGAGATGTCCACTTTGACAAGGACGTGGTCAGAAGAACCAATTGGAGCGAAGGAAGAGCAGCAGATATTGTCAGGGAAATTTGTCAAAATCAGATCCAGAAGAGATGGAGTACCATTGGTTGAGATCCGGGTCGGGAAGTTGACCGATTGAGTCAGTCCCAATGAGTCGCAGAAAGCTTTTGCTGAGGTGCCATGGCAGGTGAGAGAGGTACCCACACCGAGCCAACTGGCGTGATGACAATTGAAGTCACCACATAAGAGGAAGAGAGAGTTTGGATGAGAAGATAGAAGATGGTCCATGTTTTCGGATAGTGAGGTGTAGATGGAGTCATCACTGTTCGGTGGACGGTACAGTACACATATAAACATGAGGTGGGAGTGGAGGGGAAGCCGAAGCCAGAGGTATTCCTGGGGGTGTGGGAGAGTGAGAGCAGTGCATGGAGAGTGAGGAATAGAGTCTTTGATGAAGAGAGCAACACCTCCACCAGGACGAGGCTCAGGTCTGTCATACCGTAAGAGGGAGTAGCCAGGGAGAGATACTTGGGAGTCAGACACGTCTTGGGAGAGGAAAGTTTCTGTTAGGCAGATAATGCCTGGTTTGTCAGTGGCAACCTGTATGGAAAGATCTGAAAGGTTTGAGCGAAGGCCCCGGATATTTGAGGTCCACACTTTTAATGAAGAGGAAGGGGAGGAGGCTTTGGGTGCAGGAGGTGGAGGGGAGGGGGAGGGTAGGACAAGGGACGAGGGGGGCAGGTAAGGAGGGTTGCTGAAGGAGTGTGGGGTATTGCAGAACAGCGAGGGGAGGGGGCCGAATGAGGAGGAGAAAAGGCTCTGTGGTGCTGGGGGAGAGGGGGGACAAGAGACAAGGAAGAAGGCAGTTGAGGATTTGAGGAGGTGGAGTGAAGAGATGGAATTAAATAACACAGAAGCTTGGCAAATGATACATGCTTAATTTGATCAGCCAATGATCACTCTTCCTTTTACTGGAAAAGAAATCTATATGACAGTTATTAAACAGTCCACCAAAGTCTTGAAACTTTGTTTTTCAGTTTCTTCAAAATTTACTTATCCTGACATCTCTGGTTTTCCCCTTGTGGTCTTCATTTATTGATAGGTTATTCATATTCTCAAACTTTGTTATATATTAAAAGCTCATGGGTTCTCCTCTACAGATGCCGAGATCTCCACTTTCTAATTTATTCTCATATTCATTTGTTCTTCTAATTCAAATCTAAAAAGTTATTCAAAGATAGGAGATTTAAGGAGGCTATCAATTGATGTAATAAGGTGTGGTGGATTTGTTCTCATATATTTTTCTTCAATAACATTATCTTCTCTTGAGAAGGTAAAGGAGGCTCTGAGATATATTTTGAATGATTTATGCTTTTTCAACATTCTACTAACAACCTTGATATGAATCGCTCCTTTGAAATATGAATTGCTTCCCCAATATTAAATCTTATACGTTTTACCTCTATCCGGTCTTTAAAACATCTTTGAAGAGTTGTTATTTCAAATGGTTTTGTCTCTGACATCTCCCTCTAATCCAATTTTCTTCTTATTTCTCTTCAAGTTTCTCTCAATGTTGTTTATGTGTTTTTGTGATTGAAGGTGTTTTTTATAACCCTCTTTTAAGACATTCTTAGAACAGACATTACAATGTTTTGTTTTTCGTTCAAATGGAGATATTTGTCTGAAAAGATTGAATGTGTGTTTGTTGGTTTGAAGGTGTTTTTTAAAATAACATATTCATGATTGCAGACATCACAATGCGTTGTATTCACCATATTTATATGGAAAAACATTGCTTAAAATATAATTTTCTTAACGGAAATCTCATGGTAATTTATCAATTTCTTGATGAAAATTTCGTTAAAATTATTGGTAAGTCTGTGCTTTAAACCATTTTACCCACCAACTGTTTTGTTACTTAATAAATACAATGTATCAAGACACAAAAGACAAGTTCCACTCAATCTCTACATTTGTGAAAGATACTGAGAAATATGTCAAGGATGAAAAATGGAATAAAGATAAATATAACAAGTATTGGATAAAAACAATTATGACTGATAACATGAGTTCTTCAATTTCCTTCAGTGGAAGGGCTTTTAGTATATCTGGAAGAACATAAATTAATGTAGCTCGAACAAAAGTTTATCCTCTCCATCTTGCAATATATTCAAAACTAGAAAAAGTATCAAAAAGGAAAACACTTATGGATGAAGCTTTAGAAAGAGAAGATATAACAATCAGCAATAAGCAAGGAGAAATTCGTATTTTTTTTTCAACAACCCTTAAAATGTAAATCTTGATGAAATATAGGATATTTATCTATCGGGTGAAATGACTTTTTGTTCAGTAGAAAAGGACCATTTTAAAATTACCTTTAATATAAAAAATATCGTAGTTGAATCTGTTAATGAAAAAAGTGTATGGATATCGATGGTAATGTTTGTTTCCGCTAATTAAATATGAGTCATTGTTCAAGTGAAGATTTTGGGGATTATGATAGTATCTCTGTTGGAACAGAAGACAGTTATGATACCAAGAGTTTGTGTTCAAACGACAGTTATAAAAGTAGTTTTATAGATGATTATGAAAGCACCAATGAAAGTACTGAAGATGATACTGAAGATTGAAGATTGACTTTATTGAACTCAGTAATGATAAGGGGAACAAGTATGCTTTAACCGTTATTGATTTGAGGAGTAGATATGCATGGGTTGTTCCTTTGAAAAACAATACGTAATACTCTTATGTTAGCCTTCCAACAGATATTTACTAAAAGCAAGAGAAAACCTTAAAATTTGTGGACTGATGAGGACACAGAGTTCAACAACAAAACATTTATGAATTTTCTTAAAGATAATGGAATTGTATTATACAGCACCTTTATGAAGGAAATGCGGTTGTGATCGAGTGTTTTAATTACACTTTAAAAGGGAGACTATATAAAGAATTCACTCAACTCATTTCTCAACAAAGGTTATCTTTAATTCAGGACATTGTAGATAAGTACAACGACACTATTCATACCTCAACAAAATTCAAGCCATCAGAAACATTTACAAAATTAGAATATGAAAATGAGATTAATATCAGAAAGTCTAAGTTCAAAGTTGGTGACATTGTAAAAAAATATACAGGTGGAAATCTTATTTTGAAAAAGGTTACACTAAACGATAGATGAATGAACTTTTTTTAAATGGTTGAGGTAATAGATACTGTTCCTTGGACTTACAAATTATATGATTTAAAAGAAGAAATTTTAGGTTCATTTTATTCACAGGAATTATAAAAAATAAAGATAAAAAATTTCAAAAGTTGACTCACCCCTTTTTTGACTCTGACCACACAAACCACGCCCATGCAAGCCACACCCATTCATCCCACCCCCACCCTTTCACACTCACAAAAGCCACACCCACACACCACATTCACATCCATCATATCCACATCCATCATACAATGATTAGTTTATTCGTTCCCCACACACAACGTGTTTATTTAATTAAAATAAATCGATCCACCCCCTTCTTTGTCTCCATCCATACAAGCCACACCCACACACCACATCCACATCCATCATATCCACATCCATCCACATAAGCCACACCTACACAAGCCACACTCAGTCATCCCACTCTTCCCCACCCACACAAGCCATACCCATATACCCCATCCCCTCCCTTTGTGTGCCCTCACCCTTGACCCACCACCCCCCTCATCACACCCTCACCCTTCACACACGGGGAAGGGAGGGGTGGGATGAGGGAGGTGGTGGGTCGTTGTGGGGAGCGTACCTTCCCACCCACTCCCCTCCCCCTTCTTTTTTACCCCTCATTTATCCTTTTTTTGTAATTAAGAATTAAATAATTATAAACCAAACAGATAGTATTAATATTTAAAACATACAATGCATTACACATTGAAATACCTCCAACAGATTTTATTTGATAATGTTTGTTTGAGTAAGAGAATGAGGGGTTTTTAATCATCTGAATTCTTCTTTACTATTAACACACACACACACACACACACACACACACACACACACACACACACACACACACACACACACACACACACACACACACACGTTAATATTACATGACACATGTGAATACCTAATGGGGTGGCGGAGTATATCGTATTGTCAATAAATCCTAACTCTCATGTGTTAGATTCAGTCAGAGAGGAATAATTAATTACCTGGGGTAACCTCTGATGACTGTTTGGAACAAGAGGCTGTCTGCGCTTTCTTCATTATTGACACTGTGAAAACAGGAAACACAGACACTCATGTAACATGATTGTATTTTATTATGTGTAATACCTTTCCAGTAAATTTTCAAAGAACATTGAAGATTTTCTTGAAAGGTATTACACATAATAAAATACAATGTTAAATTCCAAAGGATGTTGAAACATTGGGTAAATTCTGTGATCTCGGAGGTATCCATTTCGAAGGCAGGTTATTCATGCATTTATTGAGGTCGTTGTGAAATGCCTGACGAACAAACTGGATTTCTGTCAGGAAGTCATTCAGAGCTTTCCATTCCTTGTGGAGATCATTAGCATTCCAATTCACTTCGTTTATGAGTGAGTTTGAAATGCTGTAATAAAAGGGAAAATAAATAATAAGTTGTATAATTAATCATATACAATCAAAATGAAGATCAATTACTGCACCATAGTCCTAAGAAGGAAGCCAGACTTAACAATACATATACACACATATACACATAGACACACGCACACGCACACGCACACGCACACGCACACGCACACGCACACGCACACACACACACCTAATTTTTCATTTATGTTCCTCACAATTCTATCACGCATACACAGGCATACACTACATAGGCTTACATAAACAGTTTAATAGTGTATGAAACCTGCCAATGCTGTGATGGGTCATTATATTCTTCATCGGATGAAAGATGGTTCATCTCCGTTGGATCATAAAGCAAATTCTCGTTCATCTTCGTTGGATAAAATTATTTTTGAGTGAGAGAAATGTTATATATGGCATGTTTGAGGAAGTCAGAAGCAGTCTATTTTCCAGAATTACTGGGTCTGGATGAAAAACAGGAAAGGCAACAATGGGCCAAGTCTGGGAAAATATCCAGCTTCTCACTTCCTCAAAAATTTAATGTGTTCGTGTTTGAGAAAAGGTTTGAGTATGGAAAATATTTTATAACAGACCAGTACTACAAAACAATTTTATAAAATAGAATATTTACAAATATTTATTGACTCCATATAAGTTTAATGTACATGAGTGGTACCAAAATATGCTTGGACAACAGCATTAAGAAAGGTTTGTCATTTCATCTCTGCTCAACAAAGATACTTAAAGGTCTAAAGAAGAGTATATTAAAAGAGACCATGAACTTTCAACATTACCTTGAATGTATATGGAAGAGAAAGGATGTTAATAGAGAGATGAATCTTATTAGACATTATAAACACAAAATATTCTCAGACTGTTAGCAAGAATGCTCTAACAGCATTTGATGACAAAAGATGTATAATGAGTGATGGAATAAATATATTACTTTATGGGTTTAAATAATAAGTATTAATAAAAAAATGTGGTTGGGGGTTTTAACGGGCTACCGTTGCATTACTTTTAATTGATGAATAAATTAAGTTATTCCTGAAAATAAAACAAATATTTATAGGATCTCTATTTGCTACTCATTTTGATTAAATAAATGATCATGTTAAAGGAAGGCGAAGCCCCACCCCCTGCAGGGGAGTAGTGTCAAAAGGGAGCTGTTTGACGCAGTAATGTGTTCCAGTTTGAAAAGGAGAAATATGAGTGAGCGTAAGCAAGTGAATATTGCAACTTTTAGAACTGGGGATACATTACTGCGTCAAGCCCTCCCTTTTGACACTACTCTGGTGGCTAAGCACGGAGCCAATCAGTTTGGCCAAACTATTCATCGAGCTTACACACAACGTCAGACCAATGGAGGAAAGGATAAAAGTGAGCAGGCTAGAAATGTTTAGCAAGAATATTTATTCAACAAGCACAACAAGGTTTATTCAATTAGCAATGGCAGGTATTTACAATAGCATTCATGAGCATGCGTTTAAAATGGATGGACAGAAATCACAATGAAAAGGCACAATGGAACAGTAATTATTATTAACGCTTATGGAACCCACATACATGGTCTTAACCTAATCTATACACAGGGCATGGCCATCCATCATTCCGGGGAAATGTAGATTGAAAGAAAGTAGATAGTGCAGAGCGGAGCATGGGTATGGTTCCAACCTCAACTTACACAGATGTGTGTAAGCTCATGCCGCGTGCAGACCCACACATAAATATACACCAGGACCCCAACATTCGTGGGGGATACGTTCTGGGAAAACCCCGCAAATGTTGGAACTGCAAACGTGGGGTGTTGTTTCAATGGGAAATCGAGGGATAAGTTCCGGGGATTTCCCCACTCAACGGAAAATCCGTGAGTGTCGGGAAAAAATCCGCGAGTGTTTTGTAATTGTTACACTGGAGACAAGGGGGGATAACGTTATCGGTTCGCAATGGTTCTTGGTTCATGAAAAAAGCCCCAAATGGCGACACCACCAAAGTCGTGGAATTGGTATAATGTGGACAAGGCTGATAATGTTATCGGTTTGTGGCGGTTCCTGGTTCAAAGGGGAAAGTTTTCCAAGTTTAAAATGTTTTCAACCACGAATGCACAATTGCAGTTTCCTTAAAGATGCTTACAAATAATCAAACGACAACACCAGGTACCGTTTCCAATTTATTGAACAATGCATATTAATGTCCCTTAACTGTACAATACCATGAAACAAACAAACAAAAAAAACAACATCATCATGTACAGTTTCAATTTTTTTATTCAACAAACACAGCACACATAACTTTGCAAAATGATGAAGATGAGGATGAAAAACAAAAATTAAAAGCCATAAAAAGGCTCATCTTGAGACGACCTAAGTGAAAGTGCTGATGAGTCGTCATCTGAGGCAGGTGAGGGCACTAGAGAGGGTGCTGGTGAGGGATGTGCTGAATGTTTCCATTCTCTAACTCACAGTACATCATGTCTTTCCTATCTACAGTTAGATTATGCTGAGAATTTTAAAAATGTAACAGCTCAGATGGTGGTGTTTGTAGAAAGATGGTGATTTACACTAAGATGCGCTGAATGTTTCCATTGTGCAATGTCTGTATGTGGTGACCTGGTAATTACTGGATAAATCATAAGATGCTCTTCGTGTTTTCATTCTGTAAGTAACTCACGGTTGATGGCATCGCAGGGAATGATGTGCTGCACTGGTGTCACTTCACACGAAACGGTTTATCCCACGAAGCTACAATACACATACAGGAATCGAGTCTTGTTCGCGGTTTGTGGAAGATACGTTTTATCCGTGCGTACAGTATTGTACTGTACAATTGGCATTTTATGACAATATTTTTTTTCAATTGCCATAATGTAAAAAAGGCTTTTTTTCAATTAGGAATGAAAACTAAGCTAAATAAATTCGATTATAAAGGAGAGAAGGCAAAATACAGTCCTGTAATATGTAAGCATCTTGATTGATGATGCAGGAGTCATGTGAGCTGTTGCTGCAGTCGACGGAATGTGTGACCGTTTTAAAAGTTCCTGTAATAATCAGGAAAATGATTGAGTAGTTTTATGTGATTGAATGATGAGAACTACGCAAGCACATGACCCATACTGCACGTACTGTGTATCATACACGCATACATCACTGCTTAGGAACTGTGCTCAGATGCACATCACATTACCACAAAGGAACTGTATGACATAAAACTTGTCCTTTCAATGATTGGACGCAACACTTTTCCATTTCCGAGGTCGCTTCGTTGAGGTTGCGCAGCCATTTCAGAAGGGAAGTAAGTGGCCACTGTGTCATGTGAAGCAGATGTTTTTATTTCATGAAGGATCATTCACAGGATTTATTTTGGGAGGACCTTACAGTGGTCGTAAAAGGCAGGTAGTCCTTGAAACAAAGTAGCTGCAACACCAGGTTTTGACTACCGGGTTCATTTATCCACAGATTTTATTTGGCTGTCCTTGGTTGCAACCCACTCGTCCTTTCCTCCAGTGAGTATTGCTATGGTTTTTCCGTTCTAGGTGGTGATCGATGCCTTCAGGCTGATAAACCCCAACATGATGGTGCTGGGCCATGAGCCAAGGCAGACGACATCCAACCTTGGCCATCTCAACAAGCCTTCTATTCAGGTAACAATGCCCAGCAGCCTCTCACCCCAATGTGAGAACAGTAGAAGCAGCTTGAAGCTTCTTCAGTAATAATTACAACAAGCCGGTAGGCGACATGGGTGGTCGCTATATAATTGCATACTAGTCATCCAGTTTTTGACGGATCGGGCTGAAATTTTTTGACAAAGAGGTTGATTATAGTGCGCATAAAAGCACGGAAGGCGATTTTTGATTTTCGAAAAAAAATATATATATATATATATTTTTCCGATTTTTTCAAAAATTTCAAAGTTCCGGCGCAAGGCAACGGTGGTGTCCATAGCAACGGTGCTCAAAAGCATATAACTAGATCGTGGTATGAACCTACCAGTCAAGTTTCATCAAAATCGGTTCACTCCTCTGGCCTCCAGAGCTGTCCATTACATACAAACAGACAGACGGAAAACCTGAGAATAACGGTAGTCTCGCAACCCCCCAATGAAAAGTTTTGTGTTGAATGACCTGTAATTATTTTCATGCTATAACATATTGTGGTTCGTTGAAAAAAAATGTGCATTTGTCATGACACACAATATCGACTATCGAGTGTTGTGACATTTATTTTTTTGACCAAAATTGTTTTTCAGGACATGTTGTTAATTGGTTACTTCATTAATTTGTAATTTTGATGTTGAAGTGTTTTGCCTCGAATAAATAACTTATCTTAATCTGTGTGATTGGCTCCCTTGTGGAAGTGGAAATAATTTGGTGATAACGTGGTGCTAAATAAATAGGTTTAATTGCTAAATAAATAGCTTGATGAGCAATTTATACTGCTTTAAAACTATATTGTCAAGTAAGTAATTTTCTCAACTTTGTGCATAGAAAACAGGTTTAGTGTCTAAATCATGTTTGGTTTGTTATTGACAATTTTGTAAGTGATTGATGCAGTTCACTATTCTTCAGTAAAATGTTTTGCTGTCTTGGCAAAAGTCTCCATTGGCAAAAGTATCGAGTACCTTTTATCATTTGGCAATGATACTGCCTATTATTATTATTATTATTATTATTATTATTATCTATTTATTTATTAACCTACGCCATCGAAGATGGATGGAGGTTACTGTTTTCACCCCTTTCTGTTTGTTAACCTCCGCCATCGAAGATCGGAGGTTACTTTTTTCACCCCTTTCTGTTTGTTTGTTTGTTTGTTTGTGAACAGTATTACGGAAAACTCCTCGACGGATTTCAACGAAACTTGGTGGGGGGATTAGGTATGGTCCAAGGATCATGCCATAAGATTTTGGACTTGGTCCAAAGTCCAATATGGCCGCTATGGCGGCCATTTTGAAAAAATATTTGAATTTTTTTTTGTTTGCATTTCTACATGTTTTAAGTGATTTCCACCCCCCCCCCCCCCAAAAAAAAAATTGTTCGAGAAAAAAAGAATTTTGCATTTCTACATGTTATAAGTGATTTCCAACAAAAAAAAACATGCCAAAATTATAACTGCGGCTGATTTTGGAACTTCAGGTGGATATACCCACGTAAAATCAATTTCTGTCTCAAGGAATGTAGTTATGACGAATGAATTGAGTATGTAAAAGTTAAAAGTAAAAGGGAAAGTTGCAAACTATAACTCTGTGAGCACTGTTGACGTCAAATTGAATGAATAGGATATCAGGCTCACTTGAGTGATCGAGCAGTATTGGCGGTGGAGGTTTTTGCACACTACCGAGTGCTCCCCCTCTAGTTACCTCCGTCACCGAAGGTGAAGGGGGTTATGTTTTTACCCCTATCTGTCTGTTTGTGTACAGGATATCTCAAAAAGTTGTGGACGGATCTGGATGAAATTTTGTGGACAGGTTCGGTGTGTAACAAGGACGAACTGATTAGATTTTGGTGAAGATCCGGATTCGGATCTGACTGCTAGAATTTTTTAAAGTGATTCTTCACCATGGAGATGGGGCAAAACATGATATCTAGCACGATATCTCAAAAAGTTGTGGACGGATTCGAACGAAACTTGGTGGACAAGTTGGGTGTGTTGCAAGGACAAATTGTTTTGATTTTGGTGAAGATCTGAATCTGGATCGGCATACGATAATTATTTAATTTTTTAAGTGATTCTTCACCATTGAGAGATCAAAACGATATCGTACTGTGTAGCATGATATTTCAAAAATGTATTTGGCCCAATATGTTCTCATGGATCAGGCATTACGTGGTGGAGGTATGTGCTCTACCGAGTGCCCTTCTAGTTACTGTACATTTCATTAATTAACTACATGCAGAAGCCCGTGGTAAGAGTACCACGATATAAAAAAAGGAAGCCTTTTATTGTTGTGCTGGTTGAAAGATCTCAAAAATGGGAGGTTATACAGTGTATTTCTAAAGAGGAAATAAAAAAAAATTCAGGTGTGATCGAGACATCGGTCTGTTGCCTATACACTGCCCAGGTTCAAATGTTTGATTGATTGAAAAATTATAATTTGCCTGTTGGGTTGGATTAATTTTAAGCACCTTTTACGTGATAATTATTTCTCCTCGAGGAGCTTTTCTGTGTCTTCGGTGAGACAGACAGACAGACGGACAGACAGCATTAGCCTATTATATTGTTACGGTTATGTATAAGTTCCGGGGAGTTGCATCCAACACATAAATGATCCCTGTAGTTTAGCTATTTCGAAAGCGAGTGTTTAGTTAGGTTACCCATTCCCTCATATCAGGGGAAAGGGAGATGTGTTGTGATTTTTGGTAGAACCATCCCCATTGTTTTCTTCCTCATTTCCAAACCTTAATTTGCCAACTCCATACTCGAACCAATCGCCATTTTCAATCACCCATTCTCAAACCCTGACTTTCTGAAACCTGGACTTGAACCCCCATTCTCATGCTTCATTCTCAAACGCCCATCATCAAACCACGTCACCTCACCAGTATTTTGGTTGGATAATCGCCATTTCAGCCTTTCCATTCCACTCCATCCCCAATCACTCCACTCCTCCCCCCCTCCCCCGATGCTCCGGTAACAAATCACAGCCGCTGGATTGCTGCACGCTTCCGCCAAGTGGACATGATCAGCGACACCATGCAGGGGACAATAAGAGCCTGGAACAGAGTGGTTGGAATGGAGTTGATGTTCCGATCTGGTGCAGTCCGATTCCAAGAAAGGAGCAGCCCAAATCCTGAGGAAGTTTACATCCAGTCCAGGGGTGAACACCAGATGCGCGACTGAGTGGAATGCGGGGGCATCGAGTTCAGCGAGCGCTTCTGGCAGAAAGCAAATGTGTGAAGCGAGGCGCTCCTCCAAATGCCAGGCAGAACGGACGCTCCTCACGGCCTTGTGACGCAAAAGGTGTGATGGCAGGCCCTCTCTAAACTGTGCTAATCAAGCCGGTGGAACTGATTTCTTATATGGCTTTCACACATGCACCATATAACCTTGCATCTTTCAGCACATACACCTCAGGGCTGGTCTGTGCTTGAGCATCAACGGATGACACGAGACCCCCAACAGTTCTTTTCAGAGCTAGGCACGACATGATACTGCATGGCAGCGCACCTCCTTCTCACGCCTCTCACTCACCAGCATCGACACCTCAGTGAGTCCTACATGGACCAAGCCTACTTAAGGCCCGGTCACACCTTGACGTTTTAGCCAACGTATGCCGATTTTTTTAAATTTTTTTTCTAAAACGCTGGCAAACGTTGAATACGTTATGGGTAAGTTTTGATAACATTAAGAGCACGCTGGCATACGTCGTAGTACGTTGCCATAAGTCGTTGTACGTTGGCTTTAAACGTTGTACTTTTCGGTTGTCCTCAAATTTTTTCATGCTTGAAATTTCACGACGTATGCCGGCGTATGACTCACACGTTCCGCTACGCTGGCCACAAGTTGTAGGCACGGTCTGCGATCGTTGACAGACGTCAACACATGCTACTTGTAAGTTAATCATAAGTTGAGACACGCCGAGGTAATGTTTAGCGTACCCGAAACTTATTTCTAACCTATGATTAATGTGTTGTTGGCACGTTACGCGATCGTTGCCACACGTCGACAGACGTTACTTTTAAGTTACTCATAGTTACTCATACCATTTCAAAGTCGTTGAGTGTAAAAAAATCCAATTGTTGAGCGCAAGCGTCTACTTTCAATAGTGGAGATGCAGCCATTTAAATTGTTGAGTGGCAGCCTATGAACCTACCCGTGGACACGCGGACGCAAGGAGGATCCATCATAACCCACACCCTCCCCCTCACACCCACCTACTACTGCCAACATGAACAAACTACTACTAATACTCATACTAACACTGATACTGATACTGTTACTGCTGACATGGACATCGACTCAAAAAGGACTCGAAAACACTGTTGGGTTCCCCTTTTATGAACACCATTTGTATATACCAATTCCCAAAACCGCTGGGAACACGTCTTTATATGGCAGTTGTAAGCGAGAAACACATTCATTTTTTTTTTTTTGTCGACCGGAAGACGTCATTGGAATACGTCTACATACGTCGATGTGTGTTGGGACTACGTAAAGAATTGGTTCAAAGCACGTCAAACATAAGTTAGAAATAAGTTTCACGTAAAAAAGACATTACCGCGACGTGTTTCGACTTATGAGTAGCTTATAAGTAGCCTTTGTGGACGTGTGTAAGCGTCCGCATATCGTGTGTAAAACTTATCCCCATCGCATGCGGAACGTGTGTCATACGCCAAGTACGTCGTAAAATTTTGAACATGTTCAAAATTTTACGACGTACTCTACTTACTACAACTTATGATAGCGTATTTAGCGTTCTACTCACGCATACCAAACTTACCCATACCGTATTCGACGTGCCCCAACGTTTTAGACACACTTTTTGTTACGTCGGCATACGCTGGCAAGATCGCCAAGGTGTGACCGCGATTTTGACCCTTCCATTTCTACGGCAGTTATGATTCGAATCGTTGTGCGTCAGCCTTTTAATAGGCTACGTCACGACATCGTCGGCGATGCGTGCAACGCGCTATGCCTGAGTTAGACTATCGTTGGGCATCGGTTGTGTAGGCCGACAACAGGTTCAGCATTCGTTGGTATAAGTTATCTATAACACAACGAAACGTTCTGTGTAGTTACCAATGCGTTACACATAAGACCAAGTCGCTATGAATACGTCCGAATCTTTAAAAAAAAACATCAAAAGTTCAACGTAAGCCAGCGTTTTACATAAATTTTAACACGTTGCCATCGCTGGCTAAAACGTCAAGGTGTGACCGGGCCTTTACATATAGGTGAGGAAGGGGACGCAAACATGTCACAACTTCTTCTTTCTTTCGGTCCCCTTGTCTGTCTAATTTACCTGGATAAACATAGCGCAATCTCTGTATTAAGGCCATTTGTATAAGTGGTTTCATTGAGTGCTTGGGGTAAGACTTTCTTATGTGACACTGCATTTCTGTAAATACTTGAATCTTTGGACACGTGGCTGTTTATACACGATTTGTTGTTTCCAAACCAGCTCGATTGTCTCTTTCCTTTATTGGTTAAACATAGCGTACATAAGAAATAGATGGAAGGTTGTTCTCCACCGATTCACTCCATTCGAATAACCATCACCCCACTTACGGTTTCACTCTCCTGTTCCACAATAAGTAGATGAGGTGGGATGTTGAGAGCGTGGTTCACCATCTGAGATGGGCTAGATCCATGGTAAAGTAACGTGAGTCTTGGAGCGAGGCCCCTGCCAGACTTAGCCTTTTCAGAAGGCGTCAGTGGATGCTGAGCAACCCGTCAACTTGCAGAGTTATCCATGGTTTACAACTTCAGGGTTGGAGGTTGAGTTTCGGGTGGTCTGAGAGCAAACCCCCTCATGAACCCAGCACTCACCCCAAAACCCGGAATATATATGCATATACTGGAAATATACATATATATATATATATATATATATATATATATATATATATATATATATATATATATATATATATATCTCTTCTTCTTCTTCTTTCGGCTGCTCCCGTTAGGGGTTGCCACAGCGGATCATCCGTATGATCTGCATAGTGATTTGGCACATGTTTTACGCCGGATGCCCTTCCTGACACAACCCTGGTCGCCTCTTACGACACAGGGATATGGTACACCTATTTTAACCAGGGTATACACCGGCCCAGTATACTGGTACTCATTTTGCCGACCTCAGAAGGATGACAGGTTTAGTCAACCCCCTGGTATATTAATTCACTGGCCCAACGGGGCTTGAACTCAGGACCTTTTGGATCCCAAGCCGCTGCCCTAACCACTGCGCCAACACCAGGCTATATATATATATATATATATATATATATATATATATATATATATATATATATATATATATATATATATATATATATATATATATATATATATATATATATATATATATATATATATATATATATATATATATATATATATATATATATATATATATACCCCGGTTAGAATAGGTGTACCATATCCCTGTGTGTCGTAAGAGGCGACCAGGGTTGCGTCAGGAAGGGCATCCAGCGTAAAAAAACCTATGCCAAATCATTATGCGGATAACAAAACGAATTTCCATACCGGATCGGTCGAGGCGCGGGTTACCAACGACCGCCACCAGTACCGGTGGTCAGCAGGGTACCAGTGGAAATTGTGCTACTGCTGGGCGAAGGAGGAGAAGGAGACGGGGAAGGCGAGTCCGGAGGCAGTGGGAGAGGGGAAAGGGTAGAAGTGTGGAGGTGAGAGTTGGAACTCTGAATGTTGAGACGATGACTGACAAAGGGCGAGAGTTGGCTGATATGATGGAGAGAAGAAAGGTGGACATACTGTGTGTACAAGAGACCAAGTGGATGGGGAGTAAGGCTCGGAGCATTGGAGGTGGTTTCAAACTGTTCTACCATGGTGTGGATGGGAGGAGAAATGGTGTCGGGGTAATCCTGAAGGAAGATTATGTCAAGAGGGTATTGGAGGTGAGGAGAGTGTCTGACCGAGTGATGAGTGTGAAGTTGGAAATTGAAGGGGTGATGATGAATGTCATCAGTGCATATGCCCCACATATGGGGTGTGAGATGGAATATAAAGAAGATTTCTGGAGTGAGTTAGATGAAGTGGTGGAGAGTGTATCCAAGGATGAAAGAGTGGTGATTGGAGCAGATTTCAATGGGCATGTTGGGGAAGGGAATAAAGAGGATGAGGAGGTGATGGGTAGGTACGGTCTCAACAAGAGAAATGTGGAAGGGCAAATGGTGGTAGAGTTTGCAAAAAGAATGGAAATGGCAGTGGTAAATTCATATTTCAAGAAGAAGGAGGAACACAGGGTGACATACAAGAGTGGAGGAAAGTGCACACAGGTGGATTACATGTTAAGCAGGAGATGCAACCTGAAAGAGATTAGCCAGCATGAGAAAATTCTGCGAATTTATTCACCCAGGAACGTTCCTGAGATAAGCACAAATCTGTTGAGAAAAATAGGGGGTATAGGGGGGGGGGGGTTAAGTCAATTGTTGGAAGTGATTTCACGCCGCCGACGATCTTTATAAAAAAAGTATTCCGAGGTCCCTAATACAGATTCCCGGCACTCTGCACTGACGTCATTGCCAGATTCATTAACATAACATTCGGACCACCTCGCCGCATTACTCCTGAAACTGTCACAGCAGCATTAATCGAGCTCCAGGTGTGGTGTTCCGAGTGTGCAAGGCCAAGGTCGCTTCTAAAACATGGCCGCATTCAGTGGCCGCAAGCTGTCCCGGGATTGTGATGCTTGTTTGGCTGCACTAATTGACAAGACTTGGAAGAATTCCTGGAAGTGGGAATGGCTGGAGCGTATGCCATGCGGTACGGTGGCTTGTGGGGCTGGGCAAAAGATAGCCCAGCCGGGAAAGGCTGTATGCCCATGGTGCTCAAAGGAGATTGTTTATGGAGGACGTGGGTACAAGTCATTGGAATCCCATGCAGAGAGCAAGAAGCATCGTGATATTCAGAGAATCTGGGCATCCAATTTCAGTCTTCCTGGTAAATATAGCCTTGGGCTTTATACATGTCTAGTTATCAGTATACATGTACACAGTAGACATCTATGCTGTCAATGTAGTGTCGTGTGGTGTGGTGCACTTTCACTACAGTAATAAATTATGTTAATTGGCAAGCAAGCCACAACTCAGAATTGGGTCAATCTTGTTTACCACCAATAGCACCTGGCAATGACTAATAGTCTGAGGCTGAGTGTAATCACTGCACCGGTCACTGTATTCACTTTTTGAAGCACGTATTATAAATGGTGATTGGCTTTTCTTTTTTTACTCTGCATTGGCTTTGGGTTTTGCTTTTTCTCCAGGTGTTTCCTCACCTTCTGCTACCTCTTGCACTGCTGCTTCTACTGCCCCCATCCCCTGTACACCGATGCCTGCTGTACCAATAGGTGACAGGGTATCCAATGCTCAAGCCATGGTCCTTGCCTTCCTCGCACAGCATTCCCTACCATTCAGCCTTGCCCCTGAACTGATGAGCCTGGCCAAAGCACTCAACCTGGATGCAAAGGCCCTTGGTCAGCTCACAATGGACAGGACATCTGCTTCCTACAAGCTTAGGTTTGGACTAGGACATACCGTACATCACCAGTTGATATCAGCACTGCAGAGGGAATACTTCTCTCTGACCATTGATGAGTCAACAAGCACAAACCATCAGAGGGTCTTGTGTGTCCTGGCCAGTTACTACAGCCGACTGCATAAGCAGGTCATCGTGCAGCATCTAGAGTCCCTTGTTGTGATCAAAGTGGACAGTGCCTCGTTGCACCAGGAACTGGTTGACTTGTTGAAGAAGTATGAGCTACCGTGGAAGAACTGCATATCCATCCTCATGGACTCCTGCTCAGTCATGCGGGGATCCAAGTCAGGAGTCAAAATTCGCATCAGGGAAAACAATGCCCCACACATGTTGGACATAGATGGGGACTCCTGTCACCATGCTCACAATGCGTCCAAGAAGCTGAGCGACACATTCGACAACTTCGCAGAGCGCATGCTCTCTGACATCTAGAATGACTTCAAGTGGTCACCTGACTTAAAGCAGTTCTTGCAGGAAATCTGTGGGCTGATTGGTGTCAGGTATACCATGCCAGAGCGGTATGTCAGTCACAGGTGGCTCTCTGTGTATGATGTCAGTGTTGACACTCTGCGGCTGTGGGATGCCTTTGTTGTCTTCTACTTTGGCTTCCTCTCTCAAGCTGATCGCACACACTACTTGTCACGGGTTGTGGAGGTCTCCCATCGCAGGCACGTAGACATAAAAGCCAAGGAGAGAATACGCCAGATCCATGATGTTCTGAAGAAGAAGAATATGACCAAAGATGGCAAGTCACGAAAGGAGCGTATACTGCAGCGAGTCTTCCACAAGAAAAAATTGATGAGACTGATATTGATGTTCTATACATCAGTGTTCCCGCTGCTGAAGAAGTACGTTCTCCTGTTTGAGTTGAAGGCCCCACTGATCCATAAGCTCAATGACCAGCAGGTGGACCTTGTCCGAGAGTTCATGGCCTGCTTTGTCAAACCTGAGAAGCTGCCATCCTCATGTAAGAGACTTCAGACCCTCGACCTGGATGAGAAAGCCAACCTGCTACAAGTGAAGAAGATGTTTCTTGGAGTTGGTGCATCTGAAATTGTCAACACTGCCCGTAGTGGAGATGGAGAAGTGCATGACTTCTTGCAGAGTGTGGAGAAGGCCTATGTGACATGTGGAAAGTACCTCCAGAAGAAAATGCCCCTGCATAATGCTGTCCTCAGAAGTGCCTCAGCAATTGATCCACTCAGCAGAGGGCACACTGTTAGCCAGGAGCAGCTCCTGAAGTTGCCATGCCTGGTGACAAATGTCCTTGCACCAGAGGAATGTGATGCCTTTGAACTGGAGGTTCGAAGTTTCCAGATCGACTCTAGCCTGCCACCAGCTCAGGAAGATGAGTCTGCTCGCATCGACGACTGGTGGACCAAGGTCTTTGAAGGTGGAAAGTACCCCCTTCTCTCAAGAATGGTGAAGGCTCTACTGTCCTGCTTCCATGGGCCACAAGTTGAGAGTGCCTTCGATCTCATGGGAGATGTCTTGGATGTCAGATCACACCGACTAAACATGGAGAGCTACAGTGCAGTGATGGGTGTCAAATGCAATCTTCGATCATCAGGAAAAACTGCAGTGGAGCACTACAGTAAGACTGACAAACTGCACAGTCCCATAGACCTAGACCTGTGCAAGAACATGAGGGGAGCCTACAAAACCTACAAGGCAGAACTGGCAGAGAGGAGGGACAAAGAAGAAGAAAGAAGGCGAGAAGTGGGTGCAGCTGCTCTCAGTAAGTTGACCAAGCGCAAGACCAAAGAACTGACTGAGAAGGCTGCAAAGAAGGCAAGACTTTCCCACCAACGTGCAAGCAAGAAAAAGCACAACCTCAACCAAAAGACAAAGAAGTGAACAATGTTCAGTGGTTAGGCGCCTGTCGACATTATCGACTCAAGAACTCAACAACTCATGGATGCAACAATGTTACCAATTGTGAACTTATTATGCAAACTTTTAGTGCAACTTGTTATCAATTATTGTCAACTTATTATGCAAACTTATTATGCAACTTAGTATCAATTATTGTCCACTTATTATGCAACTTGGTATCAATTATTGTCAACTTTGTTTAATTTGCTATAAAGACAATGAAAGAATATTATCCTCCAGATTGATTCATGATTTGTACAATGAATTTTGACAACAATTTACATTACAACATTGATTAATAATTTGCAAGATGAATTTCATGTCTTCAATGATTGTCTTCAGTGATTTTACCCTGTTAACAAGGACAACACCATACACAATCCTCTTAAAAGGGACCAGGAAATGCAGTAGAATGCAGGTGAGAACACCTGGAACCTTTAGGGTTCGGGGGCCTGGGCGGCCCCCGAACCCCAGACTAACAATTTTTTCGCCTCGGCCCATCGTTTTTTTTCCACTAATTTTTTTAGACTCACTCTCATGCCTGGATTAGAGACTATAAGGTGGTGGCAGGGGAGAGTGGAGCTCTACAGCATCGATTGGTGGTCTGTAGGATGATTTTGGCAGTGAGGTTGAGGAAGAGAGTGAGGGCTGAACCAAGGACCAGATGGTGGAAGCTGAAGAAGGAAGACTGTTGCGTGGAATTTCGGGAGGAGGCGAGACATGTGTTGGATGGTGGTCAAGATGGGTGGGATGATTGGGCAACTACAGCAGAAGTGGTAAGGGAGATAGCTAGGAAGGTACTTGGTGTGACATCTGGACAGAGGAAGGAAGATAAGCAGACCTGGTGGTGGAACGAGGAAGTACAGGAAAGTATAAGGAAGAAGGGGTTGGCGAAAAAGAAGTGGGATCGTCAGAGAGATGAAGAAAGTAGGCAGGAGTACAAGGAGTGGCGGCGAAAGGCAAAGAGAGAGGTGGCAAAGGCTAAGAAAAAGGCATATGATGATCTGTATGAGAAGTTGGATACAAAAGAAGGGGAAAAGGATTTATACCGATTGGCAAGACAGAGGGACCGAGCTGGGAAGGATGTGCTGCAGGTTCGGGTGATAAAGGACGCAAATGGGAATCTGCTGACGAGCGAGGAGAGTGTGTTGAGAAGGTGGATGGAGTACTTTGAGGATCTGATGAAGAAAATGAGAGAGAGAAGGTTGGAAGAGGTGGAGATAGTGAATCAGGAAGTGGGGTGGATCAGTAAGGATGAAGTGAGGACTGCTATGAAGAGGATGAAAAGTGGAAAGGCGGTTGGCCCAGATGGTATACCAATGGAGGCATGGAAGTGCTTAGGAGAGACGGCAGTGGGGTTGTTGACCAGATTGTTTAATAAAGTCTTGGAAAGTGAGAGGATGCCGGAGGAGTGGAGATTATGTGAACTGGTTCCGATTTTCAAGAACAAGGGTGATGTGCAGAGCTGTGGAAATTACAGAGGGATAAAGTTGTTAAGCCACACCATGAAGTTGTGGGAAAGAGTAGTGGAAGCTCGGTTGAGAAGAGAGGTGACGATTTGTGAGCAGCAATATGGGTTTATGCCAGGAAAGAGCACCACTGATGCGATGCTTGCTTTGATAATGTTGATGGAGAAGTATAGGGAAGCCCAGAAGGAGTTACATTGTGTGTTTGTGGATTTCGAGAAAGCTTATGATAGGGTGCCAAGAGAGGAGTTGTGGCATTGTATGAGGAAGTCGGGAGTGGTGGAGAAGTATGTGAGGATTGTGCAGGATATGTATGAGGACAGTGTGACAGCGGTGAGGTGTGCGGTAGGAATGACGGACCGGTTTAAAGTAAAAGTGGGATTGCACCAAGGATCGACTCTGAGCCCTTTCCTGTTTGCAATGGTGATGGACAGGTTGACGGACGAGATCAGACTGGAGTCTCCATGGACTATGATGTTTGCGGATGACATCATGATCTGTAGTGAGAGTAGGGAGCAGGCTGAGGCGAGCCTTGAGAGGTGGAGGTACGCACTGGAGAGAAGGGGAATGATAGTCAGTCGGATTAAGACAGAGTTCATGTGCGTAAATGAGGGAGGGTGGTGGTATGGTGCGGTTGCAAGGAGTTGAGGTGGGGAAGGTGGATGGGTTTAAATACTTGGGATCAACTGTCCAAAGTAACGGAGAGTGTGGGAGAGAAGTGAAAAAGAGAGTGCAGGCAGGATGGAGTGGGTGTAGAAGAGTTGCAGGAGTGATTTGTGACAGAAGGGTAGCTGTAAGAGTTCAGGGGAAAGTATATAAGACGGTAGTGAGACCAGCTATGTTTTATGGTTTGGAGGCGGTGGCGCTAACAAAAAGACAGGAAGCGGAGCTGAAGGTGGCAGAGCTAAAGATGCTGCGATTCTCGTTGGGAGTGACGAGGATGGACAGGATAAGGAATGAGTATATTCGAGGGACTGCGCAGGTAGGACGGTTTGGAGACAAAGTGAGAGAGGCGAGATTGAGATGGTTTGGACATGTGCACAGGAGGGAAGCGGAGTATATCGGGAGAAGGATGCTGAAGATTGAGCCACCAGGCAGGAGGAGAAGAGGAAGGCCAAAGAAGAGGTTCATGGATGCGGTGAGGGTGGACATGCGCGTGGTTGGAGTGTCAATGGAAGATGTGGAGGATAGAGCGAAATGGAGACTGTTGATCTGCTGTGGCAACCCCTAACGGGAGCAGCCGAAAGAAGAGATATATATATATATATATATATATATATATATATATATATATATATATATATATATATATATATATATATATATATATATATATATATATATATATATATATATATATATATAGCCATAATTTGTACAATCAACGGCAAATGAGCCCCCCTCTCTTTTTTCCTCCCCCAGCACCCTTTTACAAAATCAATATGGGTATGCATATTTATTGAAGGTCTATTATAACCAAATCTGTATTTTCTGATGATCTGAAGACACTTAAGAGAGTGCATAATTGATGCTGGATTGGGGTGAGTGAAGGCAGTTCTCTGGTGGCATTTTGGCTCCGATAAGGTGACAGCCATTGCTCATGGTATAGCAACAGTGGGGGTTAATGTAGTCTTCACATGATGCTTTGTACTATGTGTAATGTGACATAGTACATGTATATCATGGCTTGGATGTGCTTTTTCAAATCCTGTTTATTTTGGTTTGGCTTTGTGCAAAATTCGCAGCACAAAGTGACTCCTTTTCATGTGCATGTGCGTTCAAGTATGTGAATGGTTTTGGGTCATTTCAATGTCAAAAGAAACCAGCAACAAAGTTTTGTTGTTTGTAATTGTTTCCAAAAGCAATTTTTTATTATTTTAATTTTTAATGACCCACAATACAAGGCAACACACTGAAAACAACTTGGTGCGTCTCCCGGTGCTGGGACTCGGCAGCAAAAACTCGGTTCGAATCTGGCTTGCTAATTTTGGCAAATATTTCCCGGTCGGTCCCAGATTGGCTCGGAACTCTGATAGATTTGTAAATTTTTGTATTTCTTTATTAAATATATTTTTTTGCATGATCGAGGCTCATGGAAAAGCTAGATCCAAGCGGATGTAAATCAACCAAATGGGGGATGCATGACCTTAATCTAAGCTGTGTTGCCGGGCACAGCTGGCCCCACACTGCTTGCATTACAATTCATCAATGTCGTATGCAAAAAATGATAGCGATGAATTGGTTTCTTGAGAGTGCAAAGTTTATTTCCATTCCTTTAATCCGATAATCTATATACAAAAGTTGCTGAGTTTCTCCATCGTGTTTCATTCTAAACAGTTTCTGCTGTCGTAGAGTAATACAAATGGTACCAAAATTGATTTACTTGTTCGTTAAATCAAAAACTTGCCTGTTTTAAAAGCCTTTCTGAGTTTGAAGAAGTTACATCAATGCTTTCTTCACACTGTGTTTGGAGCTAAACATTTATTATTCCACCAAAGCAGGAACCCTTATGGAGGACACGCAAGGAGCACTCAAAATTGCATATAGTAATATTTCTCGAAACAATGGAAAACTAGAAGGGCACTCTTCGACAACACGCCATCGTCAGTTATGCCTCTTCCCACATTATTACATCATTATACATATTTGTACCAGTTTGATTTAAATCCCGGAACCCCTATTTGAAATATTAAATGATTCTGGCTGCCAGACCATGCGTCCAATCAGGTAGAAATTTAAAGCATATATTCCGCATGACTACTAGATCATACCTGTAAAGTTTCGCCTCGATCTGTTCAGCCATTTCGGAGAATATTTTTGAAGGTTTTTATGTTAAAAACAATATGGCTGCCGAACCACGTGATTGATGACATCATCAATTTTTTTACACCATACAATTTAGTCCGAGATGACCCTCAAATTTTCATACTGATCGGATAAAGTGTTCGATGTGTGCAATTACGACATCATAATAATACCACCTATGACATCAAAAAATTCATACTTTTTTCCCATGGGGTGTACTTCACATGTGCCAAGTTTCAATATATTCTCCGTTGAGTGGTTTCGGAGGTACAGAGGTCCAAAGGTTTTCCTTTTTTCCAACATGGCTGCCATACCACGTGACCTATCCATCCATCGGGACCATACTCTGTTCAGAGCGTCGGTGCTGCCGAAGCAATCTCCTAGGCTATTGGGCACAATCCTGGATGGGTCACCATGCTAACACAGGATACTCGAATGGTTCAATCTTCCCATCAAGCTGGTACTCATTTTGCCGACCTCAGAAGTCAACCCCACCTGGTATTAATTCAATGGCCGAGCGGGATTTGAACTCGGGGCCCCTGGGGTCAAAACCCCCCACCCTAACCATTAAGCCAATACCTGGCATTACGTGACCTATGACATCATAATTATAATTAAAACATTCGGTATGAGTAGTTGACCTGTGGTGAAAATTTTGTGTTAAGCGGATGCATAGAAAACAGAGAAAAGTAGCATGGACATACGTATGGATGGACAATCTGAAAACATAATGCCACCGGCAACTTCGTCAGCAGAGGCTTAAATATGTAAAAGTACACAAAAGAACCAGGACGGCAATGACGTGTTATAAAAGATCCTCTTCAAGTGTTTTGCTTCATTTTACATCCTCAATCACACTTACAGATACAAATGGATATGTGATATATTTGTGAAGTACAACCTGCTGTCTTTTGATTAAATCCATCAGCTGTCACGACAATGAAGTTCATTACGAAAAGAGATTGCTGTCCACTGGACGACATTTAAAGTGTAGATAAAACTTACTGGTTATCTTTGAGGTCCTGCTGCTTGATATTATTTTTCAATACTTGTGCTAATGAATCATGCCTGACATCAAATGATCAAATCTAAATGCTGTCTATACTGAGCCGCACAATGAGACACGTGTTCACAGCTAATACAAGACAGGTAACAGTTTACAGTGCCTGATTACATTAACAACTCACAAAGAGAAACACCATGACCATTCGAAGCACATCCAATTTCATATAATAACACGCATTTCTACCACACACACTTGCAAAACACTGCAATTACCCTCATTTCATGTGACAGGAAATATCCGAGTTATTTTGGGAGTTGACAGCCTAACCCGGCTTGACTTGGAAATGGAACTCACCAAATTCTCGGCTCAGAAATGCTACTCACCAAATTCAAGTTCAGGAACTTGATTCAGGTACAGCACTATTGTCTCCCCAACGATGTCTCAGCCTAAAGAAATAGCTTGTGTGTATATAAGAGCTGTGTTCAGAACATTTTTGGATATCCAACACTATACAGTATTTGGGTGCAATAAATTGCATGGACATGAAGAGATGCCAATTTGTTCTGATGTAAATAGCAGAGACATTCGGAGATGTGAATGCACTTTGATGTTCTATAACTACAAGCCTCGTTCCTTGAAAAAAAATATATATTGGGGACATTAGGAGATGTCAATGACCTTTCGTCTGAATAATTGGGATATGATGAGAAAACTGATAAATTTGCTGATAATGTCATCATCCTTTTTCTATGTTCTTTTTTCCAGGCCCTGATACATGGACTGAATAGGCACTACTACTCAATATCGATCAATTATCGGAAAAATGAGTTGGAGCAGAAGGTCAGCTATTTATTGCTCAGAAAATGTCCATCGCTACCCAAAGTTTTTATTACTCAACTACTTGTGTAAGTTTTCATGCTGTAGAAAGTCCTCACGTGAATGTTCCTTTACGGCTGTTCATAGATGCTGTTGAATTTGCACAAAAAGAGCTGGATGGATGGATTGACCCTTCACGACTACAACGAGCACTGCAAAGTTAATGAAAATACTGTCAAGGATATGCTCGAGCTGGCCAAGAACTACAACAAGGTGAACAACCGCATGGCCTTGAAGATGCAAAAGCAAACTTAATGATTGCAATACTGTGTGCGTGTGAAGCCTTGCAGACTTGATAATGTCTCGTGACTTTTCAGTGTCTATTCCCACACCTTTTTTGAACCCGATTGCCATTACAAAAGTTTTGCATGAAGAAAGGAATCAAATAAATATAAACTACCAAGCTATCTGTATGTGCCATAATGGCATGAAGTCTGTCTGCTCTTGGCAACGTTAACGTGGCGGCTCGTGGCATTCTATATCTGTTGATTTGTGGACTCCACCTCCGAATAGTCATTTGCGTGCTGGTGGTGTTTCTGATAAAATGAACAGCAGATAACGATTTCCTTTATGTGTTTGGTTTTCAGGCCGTGGAAGAGGAGGACAAGATGACGCCAGAACAACTTGCAATTAAAAATGTGGGCCGTCAGGTATGTCTTTTTGAAAAGTGGTTATCCGTTCCTTTTATTCTGCAAGGGTCGATACGAAGGTAATGCCTCATAATAATAATAACACGTACTTATTTTTCAGTTCGTAAACAAAGCGTATTCAGAAAACTATGTGAGATCACAATGAAAGGCTTGCATCTGCTGTCCATTTTAAGTTGAGCGGCACTGTGATCGGTCACGTGACATCACACCACGCTTTCAAAATTGCTGCCCCACGAGATGTGCGTACAAAGCAGGAACCAGTTATTGAATTTATTACTGCGGAAGTAGTTCCTCAAGTGGATATTCATATGTGTATGGCGACTACCATTGACGTGAAAACTGCTAGACATTGGGCAAATTGTTTCAAGAGCGGGGAAACCGATACCGTTTACAAGCCTCGGCCTGCAACTGCAGTGACACTGAAAAGCAAGAGTGACATTGATGCTCTCTTTAAAGTGCATTGTAGTTAACAGAGACTATGTGGAAAAATGACTTCATATTTGCCACGCATGTATGCATATTCCATGTCATTTTAATTGTAATTAGAATTATATTCAGTGAGAAATATAATCAGAGGCATTTCTTTCATACCGACCCTTGTATTTCATTTTATTTACTTAATCAGTCTGCAGCCGTCAGACAGGTCTGTGAGCATTATAATCATCACATCTTTGTTTGTTTATCAGCAGAATAACTGGACAAAGAGAGCGGCTGGAATCGCCAAATTTGGCACACAGCTTCATATTGTGAATGTCTCAAATGAGTTTAACATTGAGCTCACAAGGAAAAATATAAAATGAAAATAAGTATTTAACTCGCATTGTGTCCACGTGGCAGTATAGGTTAGCGCCCTCTGGGGTGATACTTCACCGAGAGGAAACGGTGCGAGCCAACACCTCAATTGAGTGTGTTCCACCTTTTTATCTATGCCACCGAAGGTGGACGGAGGTTGTGTTTTCACACATGTCTGATTGTCTGTCTGTAAGCACGATATCTCAAAAGGTTATGGACGAATTTTGACGAAATCTGGTGGACAGGTTTGGGGTGTGACGAGGACGAATCGATTTTTATTTTATTGAAGATCTGGTTCCGGATACTATATATATATATATATATATATATATATGTATATATATATATATATATATATATATATATATATATATATATATATATATATATATATATATATATATATATTAAAGTGATTGAGAGATGGGGCCAAAATTATATATAGCATGAGATTTCAAAAAATTATTGGATGTGTTGTGACAAAACTTGGTGGATGAGTTGGGTAGGTGATGAGAACAAACCGATTAGATTTTGGTTAAGGTCCAGATGCAGATCTGACCCATAAATGAGATACAAAATGTAAACAGTTCAGCTTGGTGGAGGTATGCCCTCTCATTAAGTCATCTCTATCATCTCAGTAGAGATGGCCTACCCAGTCTCTTGGTCTGTCCATCCGTCCGTCTGTCCACAATCTAACCGAGTGGAGACAAATAACCAATAGTGGAATGGATAGAGGTCAATGAGACATGCACAACGATATAACTTTCAAGGTCGTCCAAGGTCGAGGTCAACGTCACGAGGCTATCAAAGTTGCGAAAATCGTCGATTTCAAATCGTATCTCCTCCCTCATTTATCAAGAGAGATCAAATTTTATTAGTGATTCAGATACTACGGACTATTATCTAGAACAACACGAGCCATTTTTTTTGAAATTTGCTCTCGTTCCGATTTTATAGCCCTTCAAACGAAGTTCTGATTCCCCGTATGGGCCGTTCATAAAGTACGTACATACAAAAATAAAAGTATTAAAAAATTAAGAACCGGGACTCTCCGAGACAAATATTACATTTGAAGCTTTTGTCAGATCTAACTAAAACAATGGAACACAAGTTTATATGCACACTTGCTTTCATTTATGACATTAACATTGCTTTGAATGTCAATTTGTACTTTTATTTTCATAAATGACGTGCTGTGATATTAAAAGAAAAAGGTAAATTACACCGCTCGGGACTGCATTGTCATGGCTTACAAACATCGGTTCACAAGGAACAGCTGGCTTTGCAAGCGATTAGCGATGTATGAGGGGGTGGGTGGGTGGTTGGGTGGTCACTCACCTGCATACAGAGGGGGTGGGTGGTTTTGAAACCCGGAAGTGGAGCGTACGTACTTTATGAACTGCCCCTATTCCAGTCTGGCACAGAGTTACTTTCGACCTCTGGCAGAGATGACTGGCACTCCCTCTCGGGGATATTTTTTTTATATATGTATTTAGACTTTGTCATTGTCTGCCAACATCAAAATTCCAATAGAAAAGTCCATAATTTTTGTTTCCCCAAACCCTGTAAACATAAGTTTTCACTGCTTTTGCACACTGAGAATGCCATGAACGATTATTTGCATAGGTTTGTTTGACATGATGTGTCAAACGAGCATTGTGTAATTCGTCGATAAAACGCATCCCATAAATATATATAATAACGGCACGTACTATAATGAATCCATTGTCGATTCATGATATGTATGTGTTGTAATTGAACATCATTCCCATGGCTGCTCCCAAACCTGCACTGACTTCCCTTTCAAGCAAGAATATCTTGCTGTTTGAGTTTTGGATCCTCCTCCTTCAGCCTGCAGTCAGTGTGGAATTTCCAGGCTTTTGACTCAAGTGAAGCAGGAGAAGCAATGGATTGATCTTTGAGTCGTGTTTATTATTCCATGAAACGTTAGGTCTGGATGAACAAAATCTATTTGGAAATTAAAGCTTTTATTCACCAGTCACGTTATCTTTGTTTTTTAAATTTTTTTTACGGGATAACAAATATTTGGGGAAGGTGGGGGTGACTGACAACAAGGAGCTCCTCATAAGTTGATTGTAAGTAGATTAAAGCGAACCGTGCTGTACATACAAAAGTTTATTTTTTTATCCGTGTGGAGCCAGTGGCTGCTTGGCTTCATTCATCATTTTAACTTAAAAAACACTAACAGCCCCTTTGCTGGGGCTGCAGCTGTCCCGCTGATGCAATGCCCCCGTTACTAGAAAGCTGGTACTCATTTTGCCGACCTCGGAAGGATGACAGGCCGAGTCAACCCCCTGGTGTTAATTCAGCAGCGAACGGGGCTTGAACTCAGGACCTTTTTGGATCCCAAGCCACCACCCTAACCACGAAGCCAACACCAGGCTATTTATTTTATTATAAGATAGAGTAAAAACTTTATAAACAAGGTAATGTACAGTAAAAACTCAGATACTTAATAATGGAGTCGTTTTTAGCTCGCCTGTTCGAAGAACAGAGAGCTATAGCGATATCCCCGGCGTGAGCGTCAGCGTTAGCGTGAAAATGTTGTTTTTTTTTTGTATTACAGAAAAACTCCTCGACGGATTTCGACGAAACTTGGTGGGGGGTTAGGTATGATCCAAGGATCATGCACAATGCCATTAGATTTTGGACTTTGTCCACCCCCCACCCCAAAAAAATTTTTTTCGAGAAAAATTTTTTTTTTTCGCATTTCTACATGTTTTGTGATTTCCAACCCCCCCCCCAAAAAAATTTAGAGAAAATTATTTTTATTTTGCATTTCTACATGTTTTAAGCGATTTCCAACCCCCTCCCCCCCAAAAAAAAATTGTGAGAGAAAAAAAAAATTTTTTGCAACTTTTTTTTCAACAAAATTTCGATTTCTTTTTTTTGCATTTCTACATGTTTTAAGTGATTTCCAACCCCCCCCCCCAAAAAAAAATGTTTGAGAAAAGAACCATAACTGTCAGCACTGTTGACATAATATTTAATGAATAAGATATAAGGTTCACTTGAGTGACCCAGCAGTATTGGCAGCGGAGGTTTTGCACTCTCCCGAGTGCTCCCCCTCTCGTTTCCTTTCTCATGTTTTTATCTGCCACTATTTTTTATACGCCCGATTTTATATATATATATATATATATATATATATATATATATATATATATATATATATATATATATATATATATATATATATATATATATATATATATATATATATATATATCGGGGCGTATTATGTGATACCGGTCGTCCGTCCGTCTGTCTGTCTGTCCGTCCGTCCGTTCCTGTCCGCACTCTAACTCCCAAAGTTTTCAGCTTTCACGTTTCATATTTGGTACATAGGTACAGACTGTGGAGACGGTGTGTCGTGACATACGTTCGTCATCTAAAGTGGTTGTCATGGCAACCAGGATGCTGTTTTCCATCCGTTCCTGTCCATACTCTAACTCCCAAAGTTTTCAACTTTCACGTTTCATATTTGGTAGATAGGTACAGACTGTGGAGACGGTGTGTAGCGACATACGTTCGTCATCTAAAGTGGTTGCCATGGCAACCAGGATGCTGTTTTCCATGTAGTAGCACAATTCTGTATATACCTTCTTGTTCGGGCGTATATTGTGCTCACTTGCGCTCGTTACTGATTGCAATATACAAATACATATATTGCTTTATAATTATACTTCACTGCAATGCTTTATAAAAAATATTAATTATTAGACTCATCTTTTAAAAACGATAAATGTATAAACAGGCGAGCATTGGGTGGCTTTGACACCAACTCTGGTATGAGTCAGTAATGTGGCCAAGGTCAGGTAGTACTGTTGCCGGTCGGTTAAATTGAATGGCGATAGTGGTGTGTGTTAAGCAGAGTTTGTTGGTCAAAATGGTGTGGATTGAGCAGAGTTTGCAGCGGTGGTATTGGTCGAGTGGAATTTGTTGGTGGTGTCCGTGGTCGTGGGATGACTTTCATGGTGTTGGCTGTGGTCGGTCGACTTGATGGCAGTGCTTGTGGTGGATGAACTTGATCGGCAGTGTTGGTGAGGTTTGAGGGTGTGAAGAGTGGTAATGGGTAGTACAGCAATGCATTGCAAAAGTTCTGTTTTCCCTTCTGCTTCCCCGGTATTCACAGGACCCCAAGCGACACCTGGAAGAGCACGTGGATGTGCTTATGTCTTCAAACATCGTGCAATGTCTTGGTGCCATGCTGGACACGGTCATCTTCAAGTGATGGCCACACATTTAATCTGCCGACACTTGCCCAACCCAAGCGGGAAAAGCCTGCGTAAAATTGAACTCCATTTGTATTCAGTACTCTGTTGTTAATTTCATTAAAAAAAATTATTTGGCTTGAGGGAATACAGTCACCTTAATCTATAAACTGTTAATAACCCTGTTAATAAAACCAAAAACCTTGTTATGAACGTTGCTTCGGCTTTGGCAGCTTTATTTTTTTTCCAACCTCCCCCTGCCCTCACCCCACCCCTCCTTCCCCCACTTCCACTGTCAGGTTTGAAATACGATGGAAATTGAGATACCATGAATTGCTGTTTCATCGTCGTTTCAATTTGCATCATCATTTTGCAACAAAGGAATCAATTTGGACGAGAGTATTAAACAGTATGGCCTTTTCACGATCGCTTCTCACCTTGTGGATGAGTTTGATGTTGAGGCTTCCAATTGAAAATGATTTTAACAAATATATTTTGTTGACGTTGTTGTTTTTGTTGATATTTATTTTTGGTGTTGTTGCTCGCCTTTCAGGGGGATTTGGCCGTTGCGGTGAGGGCGCGATCCACGTAGCCTTGTAACGCTGTGTACGCATCTCCACCTCCTTGATTGGAAAGGCTTTTTGGAACAAAGCTCGATAATGAGCTGATTAATACTCACAAAGGTCTGGCGTTTGTCTGACGAGGGCCGTGAAAGCCGGCCGTTTACACTTCACAGCTACAGGCTTTGACGTTACGCGTTGTGAAGGCTTATTACACGGCGAGATTATTAGCAGCGGCTAATGATGCAGGCAGCGCGGGCCGAGCTGTCAGAGCGGACTACATCACAAGCGCTCTCAGACAGAAAAATAATTGCCGCGTTTCCCCTGCCGGGGGAGCGAACCCACCGGGACGGCCCGGCATCGTCGGCGCAATCACGGGAGAGGGATTTGAATGTGAAAGGCGTGAGTGGCGCGCGATTGTGCGCCCGGCTTGGGGACTTATTTGGGAGGTGGTGAAGGGCAAATGCATTCCCGGTCGCAAATGGAGATCTGCAATTGTGAGTTGACCTGTGTGGAGCCCCCGGAGCATCGTGATTCTGACTCTTCACCCACACCCCTACACCACCCTCTGCCTTGCTCCTGTATGTGCAAGACATGATTGAGGACCCGACACCTACTCCATTTGAGTTTGCGACCAAGAGCGCAAACGTCCGTCCCGACTAACCCAACTCGTCACGATGCAAAAGTGCAGAGTTTCCGTTTCACTCAGGGAATTGTTTGGTAACGCATTTTGTACGTGACAACGCGGTTCTGAAACGCCATGTTGGTCCTTTGTTTGTTTTTCCTTAAAAAAAGAATGTGTTATTTTGGCGTGAAAACTATACCAGCAACTACGGGTTGAAGGATGAAGATGAGATGTGTTTTTATTTTGCTTGAAGGAAGTTTAACACAACTCACTAAGCTCTCTTCCTACGAGTTGCTTTTCGAGGACATAATGTCTTAATTCACCCAAGGGCTTTTCCTTGGGCGGAGGGGGGGGGGGTGGTACGAAGATAGAGGGATGTAAAGAACGAGTAAAATAACATATATTTTCGTTATAAAGTGACCAGTAATGGCTTTCCCTATTTCCAGGTTTACATCTTCTTACTCTATATTACAGATTGCATCTTGCAGTTACCAATTACATCATCTTGCGCTATGTCATATTGTCGTCTTGCTCTGTATTGCAGATTATCTCATCCAAACTAGATATTCACAGATTACATCGTCCTACTCTATAATCACAGATTACATCTTCTTATTCTACTCTATAATCACAGATTACATCTTATTCTACTCTATAATCACAGATTACATCTTCTTGTTCAATATTTCAGATTACATCTTGAGCTGTCATCACAGATTACTTCATCCTGCTGTACATGGGGTTTTTTTTTCATACCTCTTTGCACTAATGGCCCTTATCTGATAAAGGAACATTTGCAGGGATTGCCATTTGTACTTTCTCCAAGCACAATTTGTGTTGAAGTGCAAATTTACCTTTTCACATATTTGAAGGCACATATTTACCTGTTCAGTTCTTTTTCCAACCCCACTGTAAACCGTCGGATTTGTTTTTCGCAGATGGGGCCGTCCCTCGGATGGACGTTAGGCCAAGTGTCCTTTCTGCTAGCATTCGTTGATGGATGTTAAAGATCCCACTGTGGTTTTTGCACAGAGTAGACCATTGTGGGCCGGCACCCTGAACGAATGGCAAATTCCTGCCGAAACTGCGGGTGACAAGTCATCTGGCACTCCTCGGTGGGTATTCCTTTTGGTACCCATTTACACTGCTTGATATCTCACTGTAAATAAATTTGCTCACATTGGTATTCGTATTTTAACCGTGAATGACCATTTTCTTGAGTGTATTTCACAAAGGGGGGAGTGAGACTTTTAAGAGCGATTCATTTGGTTATTGGTTTATTTATTGTGTGTGTTGGCCATGGAAAAAATAATTTATCCACCTCGGTGTCTCTGAAAGTGTCACAAGGGGACTGATGAAGAAATGTCAACATACGTTCCACATCCTCGGGGACGAAGGTTCGAAGCAAATTTATTTGACGGATACAAGTTCACGATAGTTTTACGACAACCAGTCAACAACACATCGATCAGCAGCACAACGAAGATATTTGGACATTTTGTCGATGAACTGGAGCAACATAATGATGAGTCGCGCGTTGTGCTTTGAATGTACAATTTGTTTTTGGTGTGTGTGTGTGTGTGTGTGTGTGCGCGTGTGCACGCGTCTGTGTGTGAAGCTCCTGCTGCTGGATTGGCAACCATTAGAAGTATCCCCACTCGCTTTTGAGGTTTCGAGCCTGAGTTTGAATCTCAACCCAGCTATAAACTATCACCCTGGTGTTTCACCTGCCAGAGGGCCCATCTTCCAGCACTGGGCATTGGTGGATGCTCAAGGTACCATGGTGCCTTTAGCAAAGAGTAGGCAAGTTATCACCAGCCCCCTGAAAAAAACATTACTATTTCCTTGCACCTTCAGTCGAATGTCAGTCAGGCCTGGCCAGCCGGTTCATGCAAGGCATGGGCCACGAACGTTCTCATGCGGCCCCACAATAGCTAATCTGCATCAAATCCTGGTTCTCTGCTTGAAGGCAGACTTAGTCCTGGTATATCAGCCTCACAGAAAAGATTACACTGGGAAGTTTGGCATTGCCTTATTTGTGGTAGTTAGGACAGGAGTTTGTAATTTAGCCATGATGCCAGTGATAGCTCACTGACTTCGCGAAGGACACCAGGGGCTCTTAAACACCTACCAACTAATTTTGGCAGATGGGTAGACGACCCCACATTAATGTGGGAAGAATCGGGGATGAGCTGGCAGGATGGCCTCGAAGAACATACACTCGCCTCTAAGCTGTCTTGCTTGAGGTTGAATGCCAATCCAGCTGTAAACTGTCTTCTCGGTGCTTCACAGGCAAGTGATGTATCAATGTGTGTGTCATACCTCGGATGGACGTTAAAATGGATGTCCTGTCAAATTGGCATTAGTTAATCGAACTTAAAGATCCCACGAAAAGAAGGCGAGCTATCTCCGGCACCATGAACGAAATACAAATTCCTACGCTATCCAACACAGGGCCTGGCATCGGTGGCACGGCCATGCCCCCAGCCAATGATACTACCCCACTGCCTTGTGTTGCAGAATGAAGAATATTGGGGGTCCTAATTACTCGTAGGACAGTAGTCGATGAAGAGCCCTTATACGTGGTTTCGCAATTTTGTTTTCGGATTAATCGGACTTTTCGTCGATGTGTTCATGGTTCATACTCGTGCTTGCACGTCGACTAAACGAAACTTGTACAGGGTGGGCACGAAGTCTTTGTTGTGAAGTTATTGCACATCTGTGTGTTGCCCTCCAACGTTCCATTGTGTTTCACGAGTGGAAAATGCCCCAAGAGTGTTTCGCAAGCAGCTTCACGTGCATCCAAGTCCTGATCACCGAGTTCATTGATGTGTCCAGGCTTAAATGCCTTCAACCCAAGATCCTTTTTACCCTCGCCGAAGGATTCAGAGAGGGTATTGCATTTGGGTCCGTTTGTTTGTTTGCACAGAACTTGGGTGTTTTTCTCCGCAACCGCTTGTCGGATTGAGACGAATTTTTCACCATTGGTGCAACGACTCATGTAGAATGTTTCAATGATAATTGTGACATCATGGGTCACGTGGTGTGGAAGCCATGTTGGAAAAACATAAAAACTTTGGACCTCTGTATCTCTGAAACCGCAAAAAGGAAAAAATTGAAACTTGGCACATGGCAAGTACTCATGGGGAATGAGTATATTTTTTATGATGTCATAGGTGCCTTCATGATGACGTCATGATTGCATATGTAGAACGCCACATCCTTTCAGTATGAATTTTTTTTGAGAGTCATCTCAGGATAAAATGGTCCACAGAAAAAAAAATTCATGATGGCATCGGTCACGTGAATCGGCAGCCATATTGTTAAAAAAAATAATAACTTTTAAAAATCTTCTTCTCTAAAGTGGCTTAACAGATCGAGGTGAAACTTTACACATATGACCACCTGTCCATGAGGAACAAAAGGTTCATGCATATGTCATCGGTCACATGATTTGGCAGCCATATTGGATTTACCATAAAACCTATAAAAATCTTCTCCAGAACGGCTGGACAAATTGAGGGGAAACTTCACGCAAGTGTTCCCCAAGCCATGGGTGTACAAGTGGCCCATCGTAAGCACTCTTTATGGGGAATGAGTGTGGTATTTTTTATGATGTCATCGGTGCTTTTTTTTTTGTTAGGACATATTTTCATGTGTGGAACGCTACATCCGTTCAGTATAAAAATTTTGACGGTCATCTCGGGATAAAAAGGTCCACAAAAATGTTTTTGATGCCGTCATCGGTCACGTGATTCGGCAGCCACATTGTTTTTTTTTAAACCTTCAAAAATCTCTGATATGCCTGAAAATATCGAGGTAAAACTTCTCACATATGACCGCCTATCCTTGAGGAACAAAAGTCACACTTATGACATCATAGGTCACATGGATTGGCAGCCATATTGGATTTACCTGAAAACCTATAAAATGCACCACTCAAAACAAGTCCTGGTGAGGGTTTGCAATCTCTTATTGTTCTTTTCCTTGTTCATTATGTTGTTTCGTATGCAGCCTATAGCTGCAGGTTGCGTCATTTAATGGTGCAGCTGTACCGCTGATGCAGTGCCCCCCTCTTACCAGTAAGCTGGAACGCATTTTGCCGACCTCAGATGGATGACGGGCTGAGTCAACCCAACTGGTGTTAATTCAACGTCATGAGAGGGGCTCAAACTCAAGGTCCTGAGATCTCAAGCCAGCCACCTTAACTGTTCAATCAACCCAAGATCCTTTTGCATTATTTTCCTTAACGTTGAACGGAGAATAATTCTGAAGATCCTTTTCTCGTTGATTTCTGGAACCATCTTGAAAGGGATGCTTCAACAATGTCCAGGTGATCCCAACGTGATGCTGGATGAGCAAAATCCCTTTTTGTCCCTGATGAGAAAGAAAGCCGTTTCTCCCGTGTCCGGAATGCTTCATGTGAGCGAGCAGGCTTCATAAACCTTTGCGAAAATATTGTACTTATCTGCTCTCTCTCACCATCATGAACCCACACATTGGCAATAAGTCTTTCTTCGATCATAAATTCACTTGCATGTGTCACCTGCAAAATAGAAAAAACTGGGGCACTCGGTAGAGCGCAGACCTACGCCAGGCTGAACAGTTTGCGTTTTGTATCCCACTGATGGGTCGGATCTGGAGCCGGACCTTAACCAAAATCTAATTGGCTTGTTCTTGTCACCTAACCAACTAATCCACCGAGTTTTGTCATAACTCATCCACAACTTTTTGAGTGTCATGATAAATATCGTTTTTGGTCCCATCTCTCAATGATGAAGAATCGCTTTAAAATTTTTATTTCTCGGATCCGCATCTGAATCTTCACCAAAATCGAATCACTTCGACCCTGTGACAAAGCCAACCTGTCCACCAAGTTTTTCGGCTGAATCCGTCCACAACTTTTTTGAGATATCCTGCAAACAGACAGGGGTGAAAACACAACCTCCGTCCATCTTCGGTGGCAGAGGTAAAATGGTGTTTCAGAAAATTACCTTCATGCAAATAGTCTTTGTCCCCACCTTGTACAATGGAGAAGAAAATGTTTGACAAACTTTTTTCTGAAGAAATATACAATTGTACGATCCAAAAGGTGTGCGTGCGTGCGTGCGTGTGTGTGTTTCAAAAGTAACAGTGCATTAAACAAAATACGTTTCATGTGTTTGTTCATCTTAAAATTAAAAGGAAGACTTGTTCATACTTTTTGGTATAATTGACTCACTCAATTGAGATAGCCACCATGTCTTTGTTGTCTTTGACAATAAGTACTTTTCTTTGAAAGACTCATTTTTTTGCACAAGAGGTTTTAAGTTTTTACTGCACTTTCTTTTGAAATATATATATATATATATATATATATATATATATATATATATATATATATATATATATATATAATTGTATTCCTCATTCCATGTCTGTGTGTATTGAGCCATGAAACGACCTTGACTCGATTTGAACTTGAAGACCGACAGATGTGATTTCTGGACGTCGTTCGCGCAAAATGAAACGCGTTTTCGTTCATTTTTTCCTCTCCCGACGTTTCACTTGTTGGGATTTCTTCGCGTGGCCTGTTGTGGCTTCCTTTTGATTCGAGTCAGTTTTGGCAGCGCCAGGACCGGCGACGCGCACCGTGCGTAACGGGCCCGTGGCAGGTGCGCTGCTGGCGAAATCGTTTCGTTTCAATATTAAGACCGGAGCGATGTTGGGTATCGCGATGAATACCATTCGTGTGATGGAGCTTTCCGCAAAGGTCGCAGTCCCTGTTCGTCTGTGTCACTTAAAGCGCTGTTAATACGGCTTTTCAGTGGCTCATGTCGACACTCTCGGATGCATTGCCCTTTGGCTCGCAATGCATCGTCCGTGCCGGGGAGGTTCCGGATGGTGTGGGTACCGGATCAAAAGTGATGCCAAATGACCAATCGTGCGAGCGCGGGCTCCTGGCAGGGTACAGAGAGAGAATGCGAGAGGAGGGGGCGGGGGTTTAAATCTGTTACGCGCGTCCGCTTGCGGGGACCCCTGCTGGCTCGTACGCGCACTCACGAACACGATGCAGCTGGCCCATATGTGCGTCGCCACCCCTTCCATGAAGCTCTCTCCAAGCTTCCAGAGTTTCGCGAACCGCCTCTACCAGCAGCCCGGCTTCGAGGTGGAACTTTCCTTCCAAGATGACGTGAGTGCTCAGCCCGAGAGCTCTTTTCGGGCTGGTTCGCTGCACAAGCTCTGCGGCTTCAGCGGTGCCTCCGCTGGGGGGGCTTTCTCGTTTGCGGCTCCCAAGGAAGCGCACGACGAAGTGCTGCGGACTAAGAGCTCCGTGTACTTGCTGGGAGAGACGGGCGACGCTCGGATTTCCTTTGACGAACAGGCGGACAAATTCGCACCTGCCGTGAACGGACAGCCCTCCGCGCCCGGCGTCATGTTCCCGTACGCGGGCCAGCAGGTTCCGGGCCACGCCGCCTTCACCGTGGGAAGCTCCGGGCGATACGTGCCCGCACAGTCCGTCCTGCCCGGAGGCCCGTACGGCACTTTCATCGCTGCCTCGCCCAACTCTCAGCCGTTCGCCGGCTACTCGTACCCACAACAGTATGGCCACGGGTACCACCAGGGGGGCTCATTCTACCAGCTGGCTCCCGGAACGGCGGGTCTCGTGCCTGGGAAGGCGCACGTGTATCTGTGCAACCGCGCGCTCTGGCTCAAGTTCCACCGGCACCAGACCGAGATGATCATCACAAAACAGGGCAGGTAAGTGACGTCACCTCCGCAGGTGCTTTTGGGCCGCAGGTTCACTCCTCTGCCGCGGCATCAGATGTAAACGGAGTGTGATTTGCATTCGGATCGCGTGTTCGCATCGCGAGGATCTGGATCGTGTTCTTCATCTCGTCGACACTTGTTACACGCCCATCTGTTTGGTAGCATCTTTACAACTTTTCGCCTCGTTCTGGGTCAGTGATCATCAATTGCTCACTTTGCGACATCTTATTTTGCGACATCTTGTATATGTATGTATGTGTATGTGTCTGTATATATGTATATATATATATATATATATATATATATATATATATATATATATATATATGTATATATGTATATGTATATGTATATGTATATATATATGTATATATATTTATGTATATATGTATATGTATATGTATATGTATGTGTATATATATATATATATATATATATATATATGTATATATGTATATATGTATATGTATATATGTATATGTATATATGTATATATGTATATGTATATATGTATATGTATATATGTATATGTATATATGTATATGTATATATGTATATGTATATGTGTATATATATATATATATGTATATGTATATGTATGTATGTATATATATATGTATATATGTGTATATATATATATATATATATATATATATATATATATATATATATATATATATATATATATATATATATATATATATGTTCTTCTTTCGCCTGCTCCCATTAGGGGGTCGCCACAGCGGATCATCCGTTATGATCTGCAAAATGATTTGGCACAGGTTTTACGCCGGATGCCCTTCCTGATGCAACCCTGGTCGACTCTTATGACACAGGGATATGGCACACCTATTCTAACCGGGGCATACACCGAGATATATATATATATATATATATATATATATATATATATATATATATATATATATATATATATATATATATATATATATATATATATATATATATATATGTACGTACATACACACATCGATATGTATATATAGTCCCTGGGTGCAGGAGAATGTTTGAATAATAGTTATAAAATAATAACCAAACCTGATTACACCACTGTTGCAACGAAACAAATATTGTATTTATCGTTCCTTGTTGAAGATTCCGTTTCACAAATGAAATGTTTGAAAGAATAAATTTGATCGGAGGGAAAAATAAATCAAAACATTTTCGATCTTGTCCCAAAAATCATTTTTCGATTACAATAATGTGTTTGTTCTTTTATTCATGTGTTATACCAGGTTTACCTGTACGTAGGTGCAAGAATTACGTTTTCCATTCCCATCTGTTGCGTATTAAACGGTGCATGTGCTTGCATTTTAAATAGTGTTTCCCAGAATTACAACGTGTAAATTTATCCTTCATTTTGTTCATTTTCTTGAAACGGACGTTTTTAATATAACTAATAATCTTGGTCATCCGAATAATCCAAAGAGGCATTTTCATGCGAATCATATTGAGGATTGTGATTTCTTTGAGAGATATTTTTCGATCTCCGACCGAAAATCGAGTAAAGTTCGACAGTGAGCTTTCTCTATCGATGAGGAAGTGCATTAGTTAACTAAGTCACTCTGTAGTGTAGTGTGTAATTAAGGCAGCACTATAGACATGTGCTGAACGTCCAAACCCACGAACTTTATTCATGTCATACGTGGGATGTTCGACGAACCCGGGGTACTAACGGTACAGTCCAGTTCAACACACAGAAAGTGAAGGTTGAACGAGGCGTGTGTATAGAAATAAATGAAATGACGTATTTTCTTGGTAATCAGATATAATTGATTATTGATTAATACATATAAAATCGCTTTTTTATTTATTTATTTTCGACTATCGAAACAATCTTGTTCCGAGAATTTTTTGAGCAATGCCGCATTGGGTTATTGCTGTCATATATATATATATATATATATATATATATATATATATATATATATATATATATATATATATATATATATATATATATATATATATATATATATATATATATATATACACACACATGTCCCACGTCTACATCTCACATCCATGTCCCTTGTCCACACCAGAGGAACAAGATTTACAAGCATAATAGACGGTCTGTGTTGTGTGTTGAACATTTCCATCCTCTGAGTCGGCTCGTGTGCACCTTCTCACGTGACCGTCCTCGGGTGCAGGAGGATGTTCCCCTTCTTGAGCTTCACAGTGTCGGGACTGGATCCGACTGCCCATTACAACATCTTCGTGGACGTTGTCCTCGCAGACCCGAACCATTGGCGCTTTCAAGGTGGAAAATGGGTGCCGTGCGGGAAGGCGGACACAAACGTACAAGGTCAGTTAGATACAAAGATGCAGACAAAAATACTTTCCGTGAAGTGACACTCCTTGAAGGCGCACCTGTGTCTCCACAGATTGCATGTGCTGCGTTCTAGCCCGCCATGAGCCTGCGATGTAATACAGGTAGACACGCGGTTGGACACGAATCGCGTGCCTTCTCGCCGAGATTTCCACGCCTTACCAGCAATGACATGAGCTTGTGTGTAAGGAAAGGAGGGAGGTGACATTTTGCTTGACAAAGAGAAATATAGGGAGCGAATACGTGCGCGTTGAAAAAAAATAAACGCGGGAATTTGGGCTGTGGCGTCACCGCACGCAGAGCGATGTCGCAAAAACGCTTTCATGTTTGAGACAGCTCTGGTTTGAAAGTTTCACACGGGTGATAAAGTTAACGACTCATCAAATTATTTTACAAACACGTGCTTTAAACGCTGGCTCGTCTCAGTTCCTTTTTCTATGAAGTGTGTAATCGCCTGCCCACTTTGGTCCCCCACCTGCACGCCCAACTCTTGCTTTTGATGTAACACATTGGATTTATACTTTTAGTGTGTAAAACACGCGGATTCTCGCTTTCTTGTGGCTATGATAAGAGATGGATTTTATTATTATTATTATTTTTTTACTTTGCTCACGTCTAGTGCGCATGAAATGGTTTTCAACATCGCTCCCGAATCGTGCGCTCACGGTGCGCTCGGACAGAGCTCACCACGGTCGACTGCACGTGTCGTGTATGCTACGTGCGTGTACCCTCCACAGGAAACCGTGTGTACCTGCACCCAGACTCCCCCAACACTGGGGCGCACTGGATGCGCCAGGAAATCTCCTTCGGAAAGTTAAAGCTCACCAACAACAAGGGAGGATCAAACAACACCTGCCAGGTAAATGCACATGCAAAAATCACTGTACCACGTGTCGTGAAATGTAAGTGAGTGAATGCATGGGCCTGGGAAGTGTTTTGTAGAGAAAAATCATTATGCCGAGAAACATACACAAACTGGAACAACACTCGGTGGAGAGCATACCTCCGCCAGGCCGAACAGTTTATGATTTGTATCCCAATGATGGGCTGGATCTGGATCCAGACCTGAACCAAAATCGAATCGGCTTGTTCTTGTCAAGTACACAACTCATCCATCAAGTTTGTCAAAATCCGTCCAGAGCTTTTTGAAATATTGTGCTATATATCGTTTTTGGCCCCATCTCTCAATGGTGAATATAATCAAAGTAAAAATGTTCTCGTATCCGGATCCGGATTCGGATCTTCACTAAAATCAAATCAATTCGTCCTTGTCATACACCCAACATATCCACCAAGTTTAGTACGAATCCGCCCATAACTTTTTGAGATATCTTGCTCACGGACAAATAAACAAACAGACGGAAAGGTGTGAAAACAACCTCCGTCCACATTCGGTGGCGTCGTCCCCAGGAGAGGTCAATCTCTGCATCACGCACTCTCATTCACTGATGGATTATTTACAAGCTGTAGTAATCATTATATATATATATATATATATATATATATATATATATATATATATATATATATATATATATATATATTTGTGGAATAGTTTAATAATGTTGAATTCCTCGTGCATCATCGATTAGCTGTTTGCTCTGCATACTCCGCAAGTGGAAGGAGTGTTTAGTAGTTCTGATTCCGTCTATAAAGAGGACCTTAGATCCAGTTCCGATGTGTAATCGTGATGATGGTCCAATGAGATTCGAAAAATGATGGTTCTGCAACAAGCAATCAGATAGAATACACAGACAGTCCACAGTGTAATAGTTGCAATATGCCTGGAACGAAAATTCAATCAAGAAAATTTGTTTTTTCGACGAGTTTTAAAAATATATCTTCATGTTGAAGTTAAACTATGACTATCAATTTAATTGTTTTTTTTTTAATTTCTGTATGAGGTCCAGATGCTTTCGCATATCACATTTCTATGAAAACCAATGTTTAAAAAGCCAGGAGGGCTTACTTCTCCTTCGGAATGGCTGCTACCGTTGCTGTTGTTGTAACAAGTACAGTACTCGTGTTTTAGGGATAGTCGCAAACTGCAAGTGAGATGATAACATTTGCTTATGGTTTCTAAAATTGGAATCAAAACGAAGTGGTGAATATTTTGGGGGAGAGAGGGGGGAGGGAGTGGGTGAGCACACGGTGTCATTCCATGTATACATGATCTTTAAGAATTTTCAAAATCTACAAAGGTTCCCTGAACATTGGGTGGAGAATGGCCGGGTGTTCCGCAGATGATTGTCCTACAGTCGCTGCACAAGTACCAGCCGCGATTGCACATCGTCGAGGTGGCGGAAGAGGGTGTGGAGGAGACTACCCCCACGGACCAAACCAACGCTGCCGGTTCGAGCGCCCAAGCGGGCGTGCAGGGTCGCTCGCAGAGCTTTACGTTTCCAGAAACTCAGTTCATTGCTGTGACCGCCTATCAGAACACGGATGTACGTGCCCAGCATGACTTTTCTCCTCCTTTTATAACCTACCTATCCTCATCATCCTTACCCGTCCTTATCATCTTTGTACGACCTTCCATCAGTGCAATTCCAAATGAAACCTCAAGCCTTGACCCAGCATGGCCCACCACCCTCTACCCCTTCAGTTATCCACATAAACCATTCATCAATCCCCCCCCTCCCAGCGTGCCTCCCGTGCCTCCACAGATAACTCAGCTCAAGATCGACCACAACCCCTTTGCGAAAGGCTTTCGGGACAACTACGATACGTGAGTGCCTATCTAATGCTGTTGTACAAACTATATACACCAACTCGATATGTTATAGAAGGCAGGTTATCATAAAATATAATGTTTCATACATTTGCTTTTGATGCCATAGTTCATCACCATGAATCTACATTATCCTCTCAAGAGTTTTGGGGCACACCTTTCATGTTGTGAGAATTGCCCCCATTTGGGTATTATTTGAATAACACATCTCATAATATGAATATGATATTTGAAGGTTGTCTTAATAAAATGTACACACATTTTAATATTTCTAAAAAGATAATTAAACAGCACATAGAGGGGCAATGTTGAGTGTTACTAATAACTCACGGATGTGGCGTTAGCAAGTGATGGAAGCACTGCACGTCATCAGTTAGCTGTTACCCATAAGACAGTGCAGAACTACAAGCCGGTATAGTTTTCGATATATAAAATCTGCACACATTTTATTAAGACACCCTGTATATCATATCACGTGAATGTTATAAACAGACAAGAAACAGCTTTATTGCTTACTTTTCGTGTCATGTCCAAGAGGAAAGAATCAAGGAAGTTCCAATGAGGAATGATAATAGCCTGAACAGAGTAGACACCTCCATCAGGATGGTTTCAATCATCCCATCAAACCCCAACATAAACCGTGGGAAATCCCATTGTGAAGTGGGAGACGCCAATGAACACCAACCCCAGGTTGTCAATCAGACAAATCATCGCACATCAAACCTTCATGATATGGTGATAGACTTCAAGGAGTCATTAGGTGATTTGGTAAATGCCTGTGCAGTTTTCTGAGGCATGGGTTCTGCATGTGGAATCGTGCATAAAAGCAGCTGTACACGCGACTTTAATTGCTGTGCTCAATGCACAGTCACGTGGTGTGGTGCATGTACAGAATGGGTATCCCGAGACGTCAAAGTATGAAAACAGGTTTTGTGGAGCGACCACTAGTTTTGGTGCATTTTATTAAAGTCTGATGGCAGGACTCGTGTGCTGGCAGAATGGCTTCGAGGTATGTGCACTCTCCTCTGAGCTGTCTAACCTGGGTTTGAATCTCAGCTCAAACTGTCACCAGCATACATGAATTTGTGCACGTTCGCTGAGTGTTTCATCTCCGAGCATTAGTTGGTGGATGGTGAAGACCCCATGATGTCTTTTCGAAGAGGAGGGAATTTATCACCAACACCTTGAACAAATTACATATTCCTGCTTACTCAGTCTAGTATCCTGCAACAGAGTGGCAACCCGCCCACGATTGTAACCGTTAGCCAGCTTCAATTGTAACTAAACTAATAGATTGTAATCCGAGCCTGGAGACAACTTTGACAGAACTGATGCTCTGTAAACTATGTCTCTGTCTGTGTGTTTCGCATTGAAATGTGAATTAGGTGCTCGATGATACCACCAACCTCAACAACAAGAACAAGAACAATAACAAAATCTGAAATAACTCATGGATATACTGTGTTTAGGAATGAATGAGAATCGCACCTCTAACTTGTCAAACATTGGTTGCAGATGTTTAGTCCACACTGTGATTCGGGCACACGAGGCTCTCCAAGATATTCATTGGAGGTACACAAAGGCTCATTTATGTATTGTTGATAAAATCGTGTGCATCCCATTAATTTTAATAGAATGGTGTGTAATTGTTTCAAATACAGCATTGTATAACAAAATCTTTCACAAAATTTGATATTGATTGATGATACCACGAGATGACAGCGTTGTTCTCATAGTGATCTTCACGACCATTAAACCATCTCTGCTGGAATATGGTCGTATTGATTGCTTCTTCAGTCTATTATAGCACTGTATCTTAACCCCAACACCAGTTATGGGTGGTTAAGAGAGAGTGAGTTGGCTTGGACTTGCCATTGTAGATGAGAGCCATTGAGAACACAACAATACGCGACTTTCAAAATGACATAATCCGCCCCAGAATGTTTTCAGCGCATGCAAATAAACCCCAGGAAACTGCCGAGTTTGGGGCGAAATAAAAAAAAAAACATTGTGTGTACTGGTTAAGGATTGTTACCTGTAATCGCTCACAATGGTTTTAAAAGAGGTAGAAAATATTTGGAAAAGTACCTGTGAGAAAGGGTTGTGCCACTGCACAATGAAAGACTTGGAGAACTTTCTGAGCTCACGCAATGAGCGCAGCTGCTCGTAGTACAAACTCCCGAACATGTTGGTCGGTGCAAGGCCCGAGTGAACGGGCATGTGCTACACAGGCCCGAGTGGATTGGTGTGCGCTACACAAACCCCCGGCGGATCACTACCCGTAAATGGATTGTATCTGGATTAGGTGCTTCTGAAGACTGATGGAAGGAACATATCTGGGGCTTGTGAATGCACAGGGTAAGTTTAAAATGATGATATTTGCTATTAATAATGTTTGAAAGGAAGGGTGGGAGTGGGAGTTGAATGGTTTGTGAGTACTGTTATATATATATATATATATATATATATATATATATATATATATATATATATATATATATATATATATATATATATATATATATATATATATTTGTTTGGTTCCATGGCCACAAGACAAATTATGACATTTTTGCATCTATTGCAAAAAGAAGAATCGTCTGTTCACGTGTGTGTTTGTGTATATGTGTTATATCCACGGTCAAAGCTAGCTTGTATTCACAGATAATGGTACGAACCCGACACCTCTCATCAATGAATATTTCTCGTATTTCTATATTTCTGTGAGTCCGATTTGCATTCAGCAACAGAACAATTTTGGTTAACCATATTGAAATTGTCACTGTTTCGTCTAAATGTTAAAAATGATGTTTAAAAGACGATTTGAATTTCAAATTTTTCACCAGCAACGGCAGGTTAAAAGTGCCTGGCGAGCCGAATCGAGTCAGTGTAAACACACACACACAACACATGCGCAAAAGGCCTCATTTAGTGTTCATACATCATTTTGAAAGTCACGTATTGATCCTTAAATTAAATGTTCACACAAATAATTATAAATTAATGTGTATTCATCTGAATACACTGCTGATGTAAAAAGTTTATTCATTTTTTTATTTGCCTCGGTTTCATGTAAGAGCTTGCATATATATATCACCTGCAGGAACAAGACATCAGTGTACTTTAATGTTAATTACAAGGACATTAAGAATACATGTTTCTTTCCAACAAACTTTGATGCACGAGGAGGCCACTAGGCCAATCAAAGCCTGCATTATTGTTACCAACTTTGGTTGTTTTTCTGTTCTATCCTTTTTAAATACAGACCATCAAGCAAGGAAGTAGCAAGTATCATTGTTAAAGTATTTGGTACAACTTGGCCAGGGTTTGAACCAGCTAACCTCCCATACTTAGCGCAGACAATCCAATCATTACACCACTGAGGATGATGTTATGACCGAGACATTAATAGATATCAGTATATTTTAATAGGGATTACAACAGCCCGGTGTTGGCTTACTGGTTAGGGTGGCGGCTTGGGATCCTCGGGTCCTGAGTTCAAGCCCCGTTGGCCGCTGAATTAACATACACCAGGAGGTTGACTCAGCCTGTCATCCTTCCGAGGTCGGCAAAATGAGTACCAGTGCACTGGTAAGGGGGACACTGCATCAGCGGCATAGCCACGTCCCAACCAATGATGCAACCAGCAGCCACAGGCTGCACTCGATAGAGAAAGCATAGGGATTACAACGGCATTTGTAGACAATAGGCAAATACATATGTAGTTGTGGATTTCAACCCGGGTTCAAAGCCATTGATTCAGATGGGTAAGCTAAATGGGACAACCAGACTTGCATATCGGGTAACTTTTCGGGAGTCATTATTTCAGCCAAGAAGAAACAATTAACTGTTCTCACTATCTTAGTCTGTTTGGTGTTGTGTTTTGAGCGCTTGCCTCATGATGCTTTGATCCCAGGTTTAAATACCTTCTATACTCTCAGTTTTTGCCCCCCAAAGCCTTTGTCATTATATTGGGGGTCGATCAGTGGGGGTTGGGGGAACATTGTCGTCACCCCCCCCACCTGCCAGCATATCGATTGTCACCCCCCCCCTTTGTTTTTTGGTTGAAAAACAAAAAATGTGTATACTCACAGAGGATTACAAAGCAATTTTCCTTGCAATTGATTTCATACATTTCATGAGCGATTAATTCCTTCACAAGTGGAATATTAATAGATTCTATGCTTTTGGGAACATCATTGCCAACACCAATGCATTTACTTTTGGGAACGTCAATGCATTTACATCAATGTCATACGGCCCGGACATAATTACTTGTATTTGGATGCAACTGCTCCATCTTGCATCCCGCTCAATAGTACGTGTGAGAGCACGAGTTGACACTTTGAGGACTTGTCTAGTATCATCATTACACTAATGTATGTCATGTGGTGGCTGTCTTTGGTTGATTCATTTGGTCATTGGTTAACCAATCTCAAACAACCTTGCAAATGGAACACGGAGCCATCATAATTCATATAGACCGGTGGAATAGGTCGAAGCTGGGGAAGAAATTACTGTTATCAAACTCTTCTGATTTTTACTCACCAATGTCTCCAATTCCACCGAAAAAAAAGTCCTGAGCGATTCACTTTGGGGAAAATTTTTGACGGCATTTTGAATTTTTGTCAATATTTCGGCTTTTTTCGCACAACGAGAATAAGGGTTAGAAAAAGGAAAATACCGATTTCTATTTTTTACTGGGATACTAGAGTACTGCAAATTGTCTTATATATTAAACATAACATGTTTTATCCGACTATGACAAAAGAATTTAGTTCTTTCAGAGACGTCATATTAAAAATCCAAGATGGCCGCCAATATACGGGTTAAACCGAAGCTCCGCGGCCGCACGGTCACGAGTCCAGACCGCCCTGGTAAAGATGGATATACATGAGTACAATAAAGTAGCTTGATCGAACTGGTTTTTTTCCTAATACCCTATGCATCATCGTTGGAATGATAAACCAAGAAAAATAAATGGACTCCGCTTTAGAAAGACATTATAATAATAAAACAAATCCAAGATGGCCACCCACTGGTATAGATAATGCCCGAACATTAGGCATTTACAGGTTGTTTTCAAAACACCTTGACTACCAAAAACGTACAGAAAACAACAGCCTAGATACAGTTGCCTTACTGTGCTACTTCAATAAATTTTATTATAATTATATATCAAAATCAACACAAAATGTTACGCACACATACATTTACATGGGCCTGGTTCAAGGTTCATATGCAACATCTTCATCTTTGTCAATTACAACATCAACTGACTTGTTGTGGCAGCTCTCCCCACGACAACCACCACATGCAACCACACACTTTAAGCCATTTTTGTAGCGGGAACACTGGTTTGTAGCACACTGTCTTTTGGTGCTGACTTTACATTTACAACAAATAAATTTAAGTACATTTGCGGGTGCCGCATCTAAGTCTGTCATAATTGGGGGCATAATGTTTTTGTCCATAGTCCATCTCCATTCCAGCGCATACAGGCATTTGTTGTCGAGTTCGTTCCACTGAACCATCTGGAGATGCACACGAAGGCTATGGAAATGGGCTGCACGCTCAGTCGGAGGGAGTCGTTCTGGATCCATTCTATTACACCGAGCAACCATTGCTTGATACTGCGTGTGTCTTAGACTTGTCAAGGACTCGCCCTTCGCTCCGTAGAGTTGACGGAAGATTGAAACTCCCAAAGTACTGACCTCAGCTGCTGTTTTCTCTCTATCCGACAATGCTTCAGACAGACGTTGAATGCTATCCAACTTCGGGAAGGCTTTCAGTCGGTGGGTTTTTCCTTGTCCAAAGGTAGATGATGTGGTGTCGCAGCCACTCCAAGCATGAATGAAAATAATATTATGACGGATGGTCAGGTCCATCACTTCATGTGCTTCTCGAATGCTATACACCTCAGCACCTGTCTTCTGTGAGCTGGTCTTGTTTTCTTTTCTCATGAATATATCGGCCATGTTCGTTTTCCAATGGTGTATCAGCAAAATGAAAACATGTGTCTTCTGCGACAACCACTACAGATTGGTTATTCCGTGAAAAGTCCAGAGCTGCAGATATGATCAAGGTATCCGCATCGCCGTCGCTGCATTTGGTTGTATGCCCTTTTGCCTGCAGGAAACTTGCAAGGAGTTCTATTAATTGTGTCTTATTATTGGTGTTTGAGAAAAATGTCTCTTGGTCCTTGTGGAATTTGGACGTATCACTGACCCTGATATCAGCTGACCGTTTGCCTGATCGCCTCAAATGTTCATGATCTTTTGTGGACGGCCCTTCATATCCATCGAACACAACACAGCACAATCCATACTTATTGGAAAGATAGGATTCGTACAGTTCAGCAACCTCTAGATAGGTAGTATTCTTCTTCCATCGAATGCGGTGTAGCAGCCAACCACCATCTATCACAATATGTAGATCTCCAACTGGACCAGCAGCTTCGAGATTGATATTTGTCATATCTTTCTTGATGACCCTGGCTAATTCTGCTTTGTCAGACTTCCTCATGTAATAATCCTTCAATAGTGATGTAGGTATTGCCGACAGTTCATACATGAAGTATAACTTGATGTCCTCAGACTCTCGCTGTGCAAGTGCTGTGCAGCGCATGAACAATACAGATGGCTCAATTTGGATATTCTTCTTGGAAATTTTAATGCCGGCTTGGAGGTCATTTAATGTCCGAACGTGGTCGGATCTCTTTATATGTGCATTTTTCACAGCTACGCCATCTTGTGACTCTTGAATCTTCTCGCCCATGATTTCTGTCTCATCGCAGTTGATGCCATCCTCCTCAATTTTTAATATGACGTCTCTGTCAGAACTAAATTCTTTTGTCATAGTAGGATAAAACATGTTATGTTTAACCCTCTCGAGTCCACGAAATGTTCTGGGTGAACAAAAAAAATAACGCCTGGGGCTCTAGAGGGTTAATATATAAGCCAATTTGCAGTACTCTCGTATCCCAGAAAAATAAAAAAAAGAAATCGGTATTTTCCTTTTTCTAACCCTTATTCTCGTTGTGCGAAAAAAGCCAAAATATCGACAAAATTTCAAAATGCCGTCAAAAATTTTCCCCAAAGTGATTCGCTCAGGACTTTTTTTCTGTGGTATTGGAGACATTGGTGAGTAGAAATCAGAAAAGTTTGATAACATAGTAATTTCTTCCCCAGATCACACCAAAAGGGATCCATTCCACCGGTCTAATAGGACAAAGGCTGCAGCTGCTTGGTTTGCCCCCACCCAAAGGGATTAGAAGGGGGAGGAGGGGGATAAATGCAAATTTTTTTTCGAAGTAAATGTGTACCGTGTGGCACCACTCCTGGTTGGAGAGCTGATTACAACGGGCCTTCCATCTCGATATTTTTTGCCTTGATCTTACATTTTCAGACATTATTTTCAGTCTGTTATGTTTCTTTAGACTTGATTACAAAAGATCTGGAGGAATTCCCATGTTTTATTTGCTTTTTCCATCTTGGAAAAACCATAGCAGCTTGGACCGTCCTTTGCGATATGCAGCCGCTGTTCTCACCATTTGTTTCATTGGGTTTTAGGTCATTTGACTTGATGCTGTTCCTTTCTTGGTTACTTCAATTTTTGTTTGTTTGTTCATTCCTATTCCCTTATTTTTGGACTGTATACATAATAAAGTTGACCTCCATTCCACCACCCCCCCCAAAAAAAAATCCCCAGAAAAGGTAGCACAATCAGCCATAAAGTACTCAGAAAACTAAATCTTCCAGGGCTCATCCAAGTGTCCCAGACCCCACGCTGTGTTGGCTCCTCGCTTTGTCCTCCCATATCCCCTGCCCCCCCCAACTGTTCAATTGCGATTGATTCCCTTGGTACTCATAATTACGATGATACTCAGTACCACATATAATATGAGAAATGTGTGTACATTTATTTGACTTGTATGCACTCCTGAACTGTTGTAGGAAATGAGTTAAAAACTGGTGGTTGTACTCTGGGTTGCAATGGAAGGTTTTAAGGGGGTAAAGAAAAATCATAGCCCAAGGGGTTCAAGGTTGGAGGACACAAATCCTCTCTATGTTAATGTGCAGAGCGTTATAATAGAGAGAGTTGTGACGATGACGAATTAGAAGACATTTTATGTTCAACAAGTCTGAAGACGACGATGGTTCACGAGCGGTATTTGACGATGTAGATTGTTTCAGAAGTCAAGGATGAGACAATGTGATAATGTTTGACCAAGTTAGAAAAGTGATCAACATGATGTGGTACGAGTGACAGGTTATTAGCTGCAAAATGTCGAAAACCCGGTTTTGTTCAACAATTTTAAAAATGTGACCTTTGCATAACCTTTAAAGGTCACAAAACAATGTTGTGGACATTAAAATAAGGAAACAGGATACGTGCTATAGCTTATTGGAGTTAGTTCATCGAAGAAGGTCGAAAACCCGGTTTGATTCCCACAACTTTGAAAATTTGACCTTTGTGACCTTTAAAGGTCAAAGGTCAAGGATTATGACCTTTGGTGCAAAACTTCCTCTGGAACATTCCACGAACAATATAACGTGATATAGGCTATATGGCATTTCGCACTCATCGGATTATCTATACTTTGATGAAATCAGCGTAAAAACAAACTTGAAGGGGGCGCCACGGGCAAGGTGTTCGAGATAGAGCAAAATGGTTTCAAGACTTTAGGTGGGGAATGACCTCAAGATTATGCATAAAAAATATTGTCATCCGAGCTCTCAAAGTTTGGGCGGTCGTATGATTTTTGTCAAAATTCGAAATTTTCTAAGTTTGTGACCTTGTGACCTTGACCTTGGGATGAAAATGAAAAATCAAGCTCCGTGGGGTTATGCAGGTGCCATTGGGCTAACGAAATACCGAAACCACTGCCAGATTCGACAAACCCCTCAGAGAAGATGCATTTTTATGTCAAAATCCAATTTTCTAAGTTCGTGACCTTGTGACCTTGACCTTGGACGAAAATGAAAAATCAAGCTCCGTGGGGCTATGCAGGTGCCATTGGGCTAACCAAATACCAAAACTCCTGTCAGATTCAACAAACCCCCAAGGAGAAGATGCGATTTTCTAAGTTTGTGACCTTGTGACCTTGACCTTGGGACGAAAATGAAAAATCGAGCTCCGTGGGGCTATGCAGGTGCCATTGGGCTAACCAAATACCAAAACTCCTGTCAGATTCAACAAACCCCCAAGGAGAAGATGCAAATTGAAATCGGCTACCCCCTAAAAACACAATTCGCAATTTTCTAAGTTCGTGGCCTTGACCTTGGGACGAAAATGAAAAATCGAGCTCCGTGGGGCTATGCAGGTGCCATTGGGCTAACCAAATACCGAAACCCCTGTCAGATTCGACAAACCCCCTCGGAGAAGATGCAAATTGAAATTGGCTACCCCCTAAAAACACGTTTTTTGGGCGTGGCTCCGCCTATAATGGGCGCACCACGCCCATTTTCAGGAAAACACAACTAGATCATGATATAAACCTCCCACCAAAATTTGGTCAGGATCGGATCAAAACCCACGGAGCTATGCTCGGGACAGACTGACAGACACAGACAGACAGACACACAACAATAACGAATATAGTGGTGACTTATTTTTTTCGTGAAAATATTTTTTCGTGAACCAATATGTATAGGACAGTGTGTAAGATTGTATTTGTATTCTCACCCATTGAGGAGATTTTGTACTCGTACTTTTCCAATTTTATTTGTGGATGAGTAACAACTTAGACCTATTTATTATCTGAATAAAAAGAACAAAACGTTAAATGTACATTTTTGTTGTAATTTTATTTTTCTCCCTTCCTATATTTTCAGACACTTAAAAACACACTTTCAAATACAGTAAAATAAAATGCAATAAAGTACTCAAACGGAAGACCAAGAAGGAACCCGAATAAATAGAGTAAAGATGGAGTCATCAGAAGGAACCTGGAGAGGATTCGGGTTTCAGCCGCTACTCCATGACCCTCAAATCAAACTCATGACATGTAAGGCACAGCCAAGTGAGCCTTACAGAAAATTTTCTGCAAGAATTCACTTCTCCTTTAATAGATAGGCAATGAAAGAGAGAAAGAGAAACTAAAAGAGATGAAAGAGAAGAAAAAACAAGAATTGGAATGAATAAAGAGAATTGTGAAAAAAAAAAATTGATAAGAAATGTGAAAGCAACAAAAAACAAAGATGTCGGGAAGAACCCAAATAGATATATTTCAGCAGTTACTTGCCAGGCTCAAACGTCGCAACATGTGCAAGCTACCGGAGGTCCGTCACTCATCAAATGGAAGTAAAATAAAATATGATGTTGTCAAAATCATATTGTACTATGGAGAGGACTTGGGCTGACAGGATGGCCTGGAGTTATGTACACTCACCTCTAAGCTGTCTTGCCTGGGTTCGAATCTTGAGATCTTGACCCAGCTTGAATCTTGACCGAGCTATGGACTGTCATCCCTGTGTTTCACAAGCAGGGTGATTAATCTGTGTGTGTATGTGTGTGCCATCCCTCAGATGGAATGTTAAACTGGGTATCCTGTCTGCTGCCATTAATTGGCAGACATTAATGAATCCACGGTGTCTTTCACGAAGAGTCAGTGAGCTATTGCTGGGAACATTAACATTCGGGTGGTCCAAAAAGAGCAAAAAAAAAATAAAAAAATTCAGATGTTGTCTCCACAAGCCTTAAATTATTCCACTATGATTCATTAATGCGCATAAAAAAATTTAAGTTGATAGGAGGTGATTTAGAGGTCGCTCCAGATGACAACTTTTAGTTTCATGAGTTGGTTTAATTATGGTATGGTCAGGTACGATTACGGGTACTTCTGGATGTCCGAGGTGGAAATGGAGTGCATTTTCGAACTCTATGGGGTCGATTTACTCTAAGAAATGACTGCACCGACATTGAATTCACTACCATTTCTAAAATATGACCTAAAACAAGATTTATCATTACTGGAGTTGAGTAACTAATCCTACTCATTTAGATATTTTCTAATCTAAAATTAATTTGTTGTCCGTCTCGACATTTTTTAGAGTAAATCGACCCCACTGAGTTCGAAAATGCAGTCCATTTTCACCGAGGAAGTTCAGAAGTGTACGGATTCGCATCTCACCATACCCTAATTTTTCAATCAATGGAATTACAAACTATTAGAATATTTCGTTTCATTTACCAAATACCACTATCATCTCTGCCTCTATTGCTGTCTCCACTCCCGCCTGAACTTATTTCTAGCCGGCCCAACATCCAGTGTTTTAGATTCAATGATTCATGAAAAATATGTTCGTTATTTATTTAGTTATTATTATATTAAATTAGGGTATGGTGAGATGCGAATCCATACACTTCTGTACTTTCTACGTGAAAATGGACTGCAATTTCGAACTCAGTGGGGTCGATTTACTCTTAGAAATGTTTTGACGGACGACAAATTAATTATACATTAGAAAATATCGAAATGAGTAGGATTAGTTACTCAACTCCAGTAATGATAAATCTTGTTTTAGGTCATATTTTCGAAATGGTAGTGAAGTCAATGTCGGTGCAGTCATTTCTTAGAGTAAATCGACCCCATAGAGTTTGAAAATGTACTACATTTCCACCTCGGACATCCAGAAGTACCCGTAATCGTACCTGACCATACCCTAATTTATTCAAGTCATGAGACTAAAAGTCATCATATGGAGCGACCTCTAAATCACCTCCGATCAAGCTAAAAAAAATTTATGCGCTTATTGGATCATATTAGAATAATTTTAAGCTTGTGGAGCAACATTCTATTTTTTTCGACTTTTTTGGACCACCCTAATGAACATATTAAAATTCCTGCCCAAACCTTAGTCAAAGATCAGGCCTGGCCAGCTGGTTCATGAAGAACTTGGGCCACGCTAACCCCACAAGAATGTGGGAATAATTGTGGCTATAAAAGAATAAGACCATGGAGAGGACTTGTATCACAAACAATGTATGTGAATACAGAGCATAGACTGCAGTCTTTGAAATATACTTTTTATTTCTCTCAAATTTTAATCAACTAAATGTGTTGGTGAGATACATCTTGCATTTTGCTTTCATTATTGAGTAAAAATATTTTAGAACTATAGGCATTATAGGAAACATTATTGGAAATGTGTGCCCGTGATTAGAAATTGGAGATCAAACCTGATTACATAATTTATTTTGACTTGCATGGACTTCAATAGCATGGAACATATTATAATGGTTGCCACATTCCAGATAACTCTGGTCCGAAGTTGGCGAGACAACAAGCGATCATGGCAGCCCCTCATCCCTGTAACTTCCTGCCGGATCCCACATCCATAGCCGCGTTACCGTTACAGATTGAAATTCTCGGTCCAAGCGAGTATCCTGGGCAGTCAAGTGACGGATCTTAAATTTAGATGAGCAAACCAAGTCATGTGCCAGGTCAGGTCAGGTAATGGAGCATGTGCCGGAACAGCGCGTCGCTGCGGCCACTTTCCGCAGGTACTCCAGGGGCCTCCGTCTCGTCATCCCACAGGCAGATGCATGGCTCATCCCCATCTCCTTGGGATTCTGATCAACCTGCTGCAACCACAAGGCATGTGGTTGGCCTATTGGCCTCCTCCACTCACGAGCCTCCCTCGCTGAGAGAATCTAGTGAGCAGGATCAGCGTCAGGAAAACGAGCCACATGTCCATACAGCCACAGCTGATTCTCACAGACGATGCAGGTAACAAATCTCATTTGAGTTTCTCTCAGTAACCCCCTCCTTGGACATAAAGTTCAACTCGTGATCGCCAAGAATTCTCTGAAGAGACCTGGTATCAGAGGAATTAATTCTACATCTTAAATCCTTGGTCAAAATCCAAGTCTCACATCCGTAGAGCAACACTGGAAGAACCAAGGACCTGAAGACTCGGACTTTTGTCCTCCTGCGCAGATACCGATAGCCCCACACCCTATGATCCAGTGAATCCATGACTCCCCAGGCCCGACCCAGACATCTATTGACCTCTTGGTCACAGCCAGCAGACAGGAGTATCACTGCTAAGGGAAGTGAATGTCTCCGTGACCTCACCACAAACAGGTACAGACAAGATAGCAGCATCCAAGATGTTATTTAAAGACTGGATCTTAGATTTGACCCAGGAAACCTAAAATCCAAGCGGCTCTGACTCCTGATTCAGCACCTCGAGGGCCGTCAAAAGGGTATCCAGAATCTCCACAGATGACTGCATCATCTGCGAAATCAAGGTCAAAGATCTTCTCATTCCCAAATGATGCATCACAGCTTGATCTATCTGACATCCTCCCCAGAATCCGGTCCATACAAGCACTGAAAAGTGGGGGGCCAGTACACACCCCTGACAAACTCCAGTAACAACTGGAAATAAGTCAGAGATGGTATCACCACATCTCACAGCACTCTCAGTACGAGCGTATCGTTCAGAAATCAGATTGATCATTTTATGTGGCTCCCCACGAAGACCAATAATCCTCCAGAGGGCATCCCGATTCACTCAAGCAAATTATTTGCAGAGATCAACATCGGCTGCAAGCAGCCCCTGCTAAAACGCTTATCTACATTCAGTGAGAACCCAAATGGCAAGCATACGGTCAATCGTTGACCTCTTTGGTGTAAAGCCTGACTGCTCAAGGAGATGGTCGCGAACCCTATCAATAAAATTATCCGAGCAAAGACCTTGCCCCTGAACTGAGAGCATCGTCACCCCTCAGTAGTTGTTGCAGTCCTGGCGATCACCCTTCACTTTACAGAGTAGGACAACAAGGCCGCTCTCCCAGTCAGTTGGGATGATCCCTGTGTTCCAGGCAGAGCACAGAACTGCATGCAACAACATGAGTACAGCATTTCCACTTGCCTTGAGAAGTTCAGCATGGATGCCACAAATCCCAGGAGCTTTAAGCCATTTCAACTGGTTCACCGCAGCCTGTGTTTCCACAAACCAAGGTGGATCACAGTTGATTGGAGGGTCAGCAATAGGGATAGTGACACCCCTGACATCCAACTCCACAGCTGGTGGATCAGCCTGGTACAGCTGCTCAACGTAAACGCCACAGCGGGCCTTCACTTCGAACTCCTCTGTCAAGAGCCTACCTCTCTCCGCTTTAACTGCAGTACACTGAGGGGACGGGCTTGGAGGAATGCAATGCGTAAATTCCCCTGTAAGCAGGATGAGAATCACCTGACCACAGGAGATGGTCCACCCCCTCACAGATTCCTCAAACATAGGCCTCCTTGTCCATCCTCAGCGCACGTACAGTTTTACGCCTCAACTCCCTGAACAGCTCAGCTCTGCCATTAAGCCTGGCCCTGCGACTGGTCAATGGTATCCAGTGTCCCTTGAGAGACAAAATTCTTCTTCGCCCTACAGTGAGTTCCAACACATCCACCGGCAGCATCAAGGATGGTGGGCTTAAGGGCACTCCACAACTCTTCAGGATTCCCCAAACACCCCAAATCCCCAATCAGCCTGTTCGCAAACTCCTCAGCTATCCTCTCATCCTTGAGCTTTCCAACATCCAGCCGAGGCTGGGATGGTATCATTCTCCCGGATTTAATCTGCAACTTCAAAGTTACTACCACATGCCTGTGGTCAGTATTGAGGAACTGAGCACTCCGGTAGACCCTGCAGTTGTGGATAATCCTTCAGCAACCATCAACGAGGACATGGTCGATCTCTTTTGCCACACCACCAGTGTGGGAATACCAAGTCCAGCGATCAGCCTGTGGGCACTGAAACCATGAACCAGCCACCCTAATGAAGTTCATGACTTCTTGCAAAGTCGAGGAACTTGGTGCTATTCTTGTTCACATTTCCAGACCCATGTGGACCAATACATGTCTCATAACCATCCCTATCAGTTCCATTTGATGCATTGAAATCCCCCAAGACTAGAAGAGTATCTCGCCTGGGGCAACGATCAACGACAGACTCGAGTGTGGCAGAGAATGTGTCCTTCACGGTGAGATCACTCGCCTCAGTCGGAGCATATACAGAGACCAGGGAAACGACACCGAAGGAGTGATGAATCCTTAGTCTCATAATATGCTTGTTCACCAGTGTTACCTCAATTATCATTGCAGTCAGCTTATTGGACACAGCTACAGCAACTCCTTGGGCATGGTTAACATCAAAACGACCAGCCCAATAGCAGGTGTAACCACCTGCCATGATCTCGCCACTATCCAGTCTCCGAACATCAGAGAGTACTGCAATACCCATGTTCAAACACTTGAACTCAGATGATAACAGAGACAGGTGATCATCCTCTCTTTGGGATGGGACATTCCAGGCACCCACCTGAAGGGACCGCATCAGGTTAACCCAAGGAGACCGCCGTCTGGTGGCCAACACCTCAGCACCACCCCGACACACACGACCGCAATCTGACCCAAGAAGGCTACCTTGTGGTTTTCCTCCTATCATCAATGAGTGGGTTCCCGAAGGGTTTTCTCCAATCCTGTCATCTGGTGAGCTGCTCTGCAGAGGGCAGCTGCACTGGAGGTACTCCCACGGAGTGGGTTTTCAGATTTCTTTGATCAGACCAGGGTCTTGTTCTATGCGCCAATTGTTAGATCAATTGGAGTTTCTCTTCACCACCATATGCCACTGTTGTGATGTGAGTAGGATGAGTTAGGAGACCAAACCAGTTTATTATGTGTATTCTAAAATGCACATACAGTATTTACAGGCAAGCAAACAATTCCGATTATCCCTATCATGCACTCATACTCTTGGAATATTCGGTTATTTTCAATGAACTTATCAATCTAAATATGGCCCTCATTAGTCTGACAGAGAAAGCGACAGTTGTGGAGAAGAAGTCTCGGACCCCCTAATCTGATGTGACTGTGATGGGGAGCCGAAACATTGGCGGGCGGCTCGAAGGCTGCATGTTGTGTTGTCCTTGCACTATTGGCTGCAGCACGAAAAGTCCCTTGGACTTATTTACCCCAATTGGTGCTGAGCTCTCGAGGCGTGTATCGTTCTTGATGCATGGCTCCAACCCATGGTGTTATGGTGGCAAATCAGCTGCTTTGAACTGTTTCAGAGAGAGAGATAGAGATAGAGATAGAGGAAGAAGCAAGATGGACTCGGAAAAGATGCACGATGGCAGGGAAGACCAACTGTCTAATACATGCGCAACACATGTCTATCCACATGTAATACAATATGCTTAACAAAACAGATATTTAAGGAATAACTATAGTAATACGAAAGGTTCATCCTTTAACCCCTTGGAACCACAACAATATTTGTTTTTTCTCTTGCTCACGAGTTGTTGTTACATTCCATGAACACTATTTTATTTTATTTTTATTCTGTTTTTCTGTATCAACAAAGGAGCTGACCATTGAAAATCCAAAAAAGCAAATAAAGTTCGCTTTTTCTTTATTATCATAACTATGCTATCTGTGAGATATTTGACGTAAATCTCGGCAATCTTGAGTTGCTTATACATCAACCACGACGATCACACAGAATGTGAATAGGCCGAGTGTAGAGGCTCGGCCTAGCCGACTTAACACACACCTTCTTTCAAATGTAGCGATTGATAGTAGAGGTTTGCAACCAATCAATTAATAACGTTATAAACTGGAAATAAATACACATTTGCATAAACTGAATGTGTACAACAATACACTACTAAATTTACCTCGCACAGCCATTAAAATGAGATGCTCTCCAGTTCAGTTTATTGCCACAGTTGCATAAAATTTCCTCATTCTTAAGGAAAGGTTCCCCTTAAATTATAATGTGATTCCTTAGTGAAGGATTTCCTTGAGGGCTGTTGCATAAACAACCCTAAGGAAGTCCTCAAGTAAGGATTTCCTCGAGGTTGAGGAAATCCTTTGGAGCTGTTGCTATGATAGGCAACCAATCAGATTAGAGACGGGAAGAGGTGTCCAAAAGCTACATGGCATCGAAGCGATCTTCAAACTGACTTCAGGAAGACACCGAAGCACAAGTGGAGGTTTTTCTCAAGCACAAAGGAGACAATGCATTGTATAGTTGTATGACGTGTTGTTGAAGTACTTTTTTGTTTAATTACAACACTATAACTATAAATAGTGTACAAGTCTGGAGACGGCGATGGTTCACGAGCAATGTACACGGTTCGCCTTTTTTATTTTTTGACCTTCGAGGGGACACCACGGGCAAACTGGCGGGAATCGGGGAAAACGTAAATGATGAAAGCTGGAGTACTCGAAGAGCACTACTTCCATACCAACTTTCATTCGAAACATTTGAAAACCCAAGGAGCTCGATGCCCAATTTATTAATTTTTTTGACATTTTCTAAGTTCGTGACCTTGTGACCTTGACCTTGGGACGAAAATGAAAAATCGAGCTCTGTGGGGCTATGCAGGTGCCATTGGGCTAACCAAATACTGAAACCCCTGCCAGATTCGACAAACCCCCTCGGAGAAGATTTAACTTGAAACCGGCTACCCCCTAAAAACACGTTTTTTGGGCGTGGCTCCTCCCATAATGGGCGCAGCACGCCCATTCTCCGGAAAACACAACTAGATCATGATACAAACCTTGCACCCTAATTTTTATCAAGATCGGATCAAAACCCACGGAGCTATGCTCGGGACAGACAGACAGACAGACAGACGGACAGACAGAAAGACACACACCCATAACAAATATAGTGGTCACTTACTGACTCGTGAACCAATAATTGTTAAGAATCCTTCAATTTGAGCAAGGCCTGGGTCCACAGGGTAAACTGGGACTCCCCCGAGTCGAAGGAGGCCCTGTACGTGTCTCTATGGCAAGGGATTGTCAAGTTTAAGGACCCAGTAACGTGCCGTGTTCAACATATGTATTCCGTACATAGTTGACCTTTTCCCCTGTGGATTCCCCTGTCATCACCATTGGTATCAATTGATTTGGTATCTAAATAAGCTGAACACAAAGTAATAAATGTTCACACCATGAAAGTTCCACACTTGCAACACGGAGTAACAACTCGTTCAGCGGCACCTGCAGTACCTGCACCAGAATACACCTTTACATTGGCCCAAATATCACGTGTTAAATACTGTCGGATTGTCAGTTCGATTGCGTTTATGAATAAATTATTTTACACATATTGATGTGGAATTGACTCCTGAGGGATCAAAGATCCTTCGTATAATTCTAGTTATTCCTTAGTATGTGTTTTAGATAAGGGTAACGTTATCATAGACCTCAAGCGGGTTGAGGCGGTCTCTGAAAACACGTTTGCGACGTCTTGCACAGTGTTGATCGCCCTATTCGTGACCAATTTTCGTGGAGCGCCATTTGGAAATTCAAAGGTTGGTGTTTAAGGATGGGGGGGGGATAATGCTCCCTTGAGTTTGAGGAAGGTTTTAAAGAAAAACTTAAGGAAATTTTCGAATATGCAACGCTCTTCAAATTAAGGATGTACTTAAGGGGAAACTTGAAGAAATATTTAAATAAATCCTCAAATCTTTCCTGAAGAATGCTTTATGCAAGCAGGCCATTTATTTTAGCTTCCTTGGTTATCGTTTTTGGAAACTGGTCATACTATCGCTCTTATCATCTCGTTCTTTGGTATTTTTGGGAAACCTGTGCATTGACATTTTTTCTGAGCGATTGTTACATCCCCAGGGACAACATGTCATCTTTCTCATCTAAATTGTCAATTTTGTTTTTATTTTGTACGTTTTTTTTTCTTTTCTCGATTGCCAGACGTTTTGCCAGTACATTCTGGGCTGAAACAATCAAAACCTCGATGAAAAACGGCGCCCAGCTGATGATACGGGCAGTTGGGAAATCGGTAAATTGCTTGTAAGTTATGGTTATAACTTCCATTAAAATAGCTTTTGTAAGTACTTACCAGTACAGTGTGTGTGTCTGTGTGTGTGGGTGTGTGTGTGTGTGTGTGTGTGTGTGTGTGTGTGTGTGTGTGTGTGTGTGTGTGTGTGTGTGTGTGTGTGTGTGTGTGTGTGTGTGTGTGTGTGTGTGTGTGTGTGTGATGTCTGGCTTCCTTCTTGGGGCTACAGTGCAGTAATTGGTATTGATTTTGATTAAATTCTCTGATGATGTGTCTGAGTCTTTGCTCTGATGTGGACACAAGATGGCATCCATGCATCACATGATCTTTAAAAAAAAAACGAGCGTGCAATTGTTGAAACTCTCGATATACGACTCTGTAAATGTGAAACGTATAGCTGCACCCGATGGGAGTGGGTATTGCAATTCACAACAAGCGAAGTTGAGGAATTATCATATTTGTGTTTGTTTGACTTCGATTCACTCCTGAACTGCTGGATGAAATGACTTGAAAACTGGTAGGTGTAATTTTAAATGTAATGATAAAAACATTCGAGGCAAATGTTTAAAAGTTCCATGGACTTCAAGAAGAACAAAATTCTTTGAGTTTTTGGCTGTGTTTAATCCTATGTGTGAGCACTTTGAACAATACACATAGATTTTCTTCTCGTTCAAGTTTAGAGGCATCCATTAAATCTTGTGTTCATAACATTATTTATATAAGTATATTTTCTTTTAAAATAAAAATATTAAATCAATCTCGACGATTAAAGACATTCACCATTATCATCATAAAGGTAATCACGATCACAACAAAGGTCATCGCTATCAAAAGTGAAATCATTATTGCTGTGAGCATCTTCATCTATATAAAACTATTTTCATAACTATTGTTTGAACATAAGCAATCAGTATCACATGTGTCTTTTGAACCAAGAAAGATAGCATCATCATTATCAAATTCATCAAAATCTTTGGAGATGCAATGGTTCATTCATCTGCTGTATGAACAATTTTGCCTCAATGATATTTCAATCAAACTCAATAATCGTTGGTGTTGTATTGCTCTCAATGTTTAAAATAGGAAAGTTTAATTTCAATATATCATCTTTCATTTAAGATATGTTTTATTTTATTTTTTGATATTACCAACAGCTGAATTTCTTTGATCATGCCTGGTGTTTGCTTCATGGTTCAGGTGGTGGGCTTAGGATCCTAGGGTCCTGAGTTCAAATCCCGCTCAGCTGTTGAATTAATACCAGGTTAGGTTCACTCGGCCTGTCATCCTTTCGAGGTCGGCAAAATGTCTGTCAGCATGCTGGTATCCTGTGTCGGAGTGGCGACCCATCCAGGATTTTGCCCAATTGCCAAAGAGGCTGCTTCGGCAGCACCAACGCTCTGCACAGAGTATGGTTCCAATGGATCGGAACAGCTGAAGCATTCTTTAGATATTCATTTGATCTGTTTGTTTATATAGTCAAGTCAGAAGAGGGGGGTATCATGCAGCCCCCGGAAATATACTTCTAATCAGTGTTTCTAGATTGGAAAAAGTGTGTAGAAAATGATGAGCTATGTTAAAAAGTCAAAATGTCCCACGTATCATTTTTATGCAAATTAGTGCCCCCATTATCGAAAAATCTAGTTTCACTATATATCTCAGCCAATATTGCAGATAACTGAACAAATAAGGTGTCCAGACCCATGTTTTGAGGGTCAAAGATCATAATAAAACTATTCTGGAAGTGATCACATGTGTCTGTATTATGCTAGTATGCAAATTAGTGCCGCCATTACAAAATAATCACATTTTTACCAATTAAGAGACTCCATATTGCAGAAAACTGAACAAATAAGGTGTCCAGATAGATGTTGTGTTTTTAACCAATGTTTATTTATTTTGTAGTACAAGGGTCAAACATCATAATAGAACTCTTCTTCTCTTTCCTATTCCAGATAAACAGTCAGGTAAATGCTTCTCCACTATGAATCACTCATCATCGTTTTCAATGAAATCATCAGAGTCCAACTCGTCCTCTCCTTCCTCTTCCTCCTCCTCTTCCTGTTCATGCTCTCCAGTGTCCAGGAGATCAACTAGTGAAGTTGGTAGGACAGGACTGCAGGACCATACTGGTTTCAACACTCCTTCATCAGTCCTCATCCATCCTTGCCCCTCATCATAGGGTTTTGGCTTTTCCAGAATAGCTTCATCAGTTCGCTTGTACAAGGCGACACGGTGGTTCACACGTTGGACGTGTGGCTTCAGGTCAGAGTGGAATGGAGGAAGGCGAGCCAGGTCGACCTTAGACTTGGAAGTGAGTTTCTTGTCCTCCCCAACCATTTTGCGTAGCAACTTGGCACGGACGACAATCACTGAAGACTCACGACTCTGTCCATACATCAGACAGGTGAATTGCTCCAACTGCCTCAGCACCTCAGGCTTGACATTCCAGTAGTCACCGAGTTGACTGAACACCTTGTGAAACCTGGGGTTCTTCTCCAGCTTTTTCAAGGGCCCCACCTTCCCCTTCCCTTTGAAGGCACTGGTACAGTCTTCTCCGCTGAACACATAGAACCCAAGAAGAGTGGCGCAGTAGTCTTCTCCCAGGGATTCTGCAAGCTCAGAGAGGTTGAGAAGTTGTCGATGTTTCCCTGACCCTGTATCCAGGTATACAGTCAGCTTGATGGCATGAGCATGGTAGAGAAGAATCATGAAGATATCTGTGTCAGGTATTCTGACCACAGCATTCTTGTATCCGAGGGCAGCAGCATGATGGAGGTACAGTACCACCCTTGTATCAGTCTCTTCCTGGTTGCTGTAGATTGTGGGGAGCTCACGTACCTCAACCGGAAACACAAAGGGGCATTGCACTTCAGTCACCACCAATTCTAGATCGAGACAAAAATCACAGATAATCACTTATAATTTACCAATTTTACCAATATTTAAATATAAGACTGAAAGAAAAAATCGCATCACCAATCACCAAAATTTTACACTATTATTCACCAATCACCAAGAAGCACGTTGGCAATATTATTTAAGTTTATCCTGGTAATAATAATTAATAATAATATGGGTTTTCAATTTACCTTGCCATTCGATGACACAAGATGGTGGGCTCTCCCCTCCATGATCAGCACTGCCATCTCTGTTCTCTCCAGCTTTGAAGCTGCCTGTTGGTCACTCCATACTCACAGCAGGAGCTGGCAGATCTGCTTTTTGTTGTCGTCATTTGCAAGGAACATCTTGAAGTCATATGATCACTTCCTGGTCACTGGTCCAGCTAAAATGATCTCTGAGCTGCCACGCCTCAACCTCTCCTGCGCTTTGATAGATTCCGGGTGGTAACTGTCAGTCGAGAACAAGAAGTGCTTCTTGGCAAGGGTATGTAACAGTGCCATGCCATCCTGGATGAACAGGGCATCCTTGGGGTATGGCAGATCTTCTGGGGTGGTGTCCTCTCGAAGGTAGTGCAGCATAGAGGCTTTGTTGGTCTTGGAGAAAAATCCATCCGGTGTTCCAAGGCTGGGAGGCACAGGCATCAGGCAGTACTTCATGAGTTCTTCCAAGTCCAATGGCTCATGTTGACTCTGAGACTTGACGAGGAGCATGAATGCAAGGTTGCTTTGTTCTTGAAACTGTATGACCTGGAATGATAAATGGTTAACATGTTGATATGGCATGTAACATCAAAAAAATACGGGTTCACATTTAAAAATGTAAAAATAAAGATTACCATTTAAAAATACAACATTTAAAAAATACAATAGCCCTCGGGTATTGGAACACCTCATTACCTTTCCCTGTGAGGATGTGAGGGTGACCTTCTTGTTGCAAGTCTCCATGGTCTTGAGTTTCTTCTTCTTGATTGGGTCGAAGAAGCTTCCTGGCTCTCCACTCTGTATGCGTCTGATGAAGTCAGCTTTAGCGGCTTTGCCCGCAGCTTCTGCTCCTCAGTAATGGCAGGACTAATTTGCATAATAGCATGCCAGAGATACATGTGGCCACCACAGGAATAGTTTTATTATGATCTTTGACCGTCAAAACATGGGTCTAGACACCTTATTTGTTCAGTTATCTGCAATATTGGCTGAGATATAGTGAAACTAGCTTTTTCGATAATGGGGGCACTAATTTGCATAAAAATGATACGTGGGACATTTTGACAACTTTTTAACATAGCTCATCATTTTCTACACACTTTTTCCAATCTAGAAACACTGATTAGAAGTATATTTCCGGGGGGTGCATGATACCCCCCCCTCTTCCGACTAGACTAATATAGATCTTTAGAACTTCCCATCAACCATCACCCCCACAATACCCACCACCATCCCTCCACAACCCCCCATCAACCATCACCCCCACAATACCAACTACCATCCCACAAGCCCCCTCCACCCTTCCTCCCCTACAATTACCCACAACCACTCTTCACCATCTCTCACCCCAATAACCGCTCCTCCCTCCACTGGGACAGTTCATCAGCATGAACACAGCACCACGGCACGACAGCACCACAGCACAAACATGGCATGACACAGCACGAACATGGCATGACACAGCACCACCACACAAACATGGCATGACACAGCACAAACACGGGACAACACGGCGTGAATACGGCACGACACCGTGAATACGGCACGACACAGTGTAACTACGGCACAACACAGCGTGAATAAGGCACGACACCGTAACTACGGCACGACACAGTGCAACTATGGCGCGACACAGCGTGAATACGGCACAACACAGCACGAACACAGCCTCACAGCATAAACACAGCACCAGAGCACGGACACAGCACCAGAGCATGAACGTGGCACATACACAGCACATAACTCGGTATGGCATAGCACAGCACTACAGCACCAACATGGCACGACTAGACACAAATTGCGTCCCAGGAAAGTATGAAACGAGACGATCTTGTAACGTACACAACACCTGGTCAGCCTGTGACGGTGGAACAAAGCATTCATCACCAATTTTGTCCATGGTGCCCGAGTGTGCCTGGGCGGTGTCGGCTGTCGAGTGATGACAGGTATTTCTGCTCAAGAAATACAACTGATTTTCAATTAATACAAACTCACTCCCAAATAAACCGTCAATTAAATGGAAAATAAAACCTACCAATCTGTAGTGATCATGCGACCAGCGTTTCCATCTTCACGAATACTTCTGCCTTCTTCCTCTGAATCACTCGGATAAGGCTCGAAACGATACGGCTCCACAATTCCCCTGAAAGCGTTTCCATTACAAATTTTGTCACCAACCGTTTCTTCCAAATCAATGAAAATGTGTTGTGTTTGTGTCACAGATTCGAACCCCTTTGTAATTCTTCTCTTTCTATATCCCCTCTTTTCTCATCTCTTTCATTATATCTCTTCTTATCTCTCCCCATATCTTTCTCACTATCTCGATGTCTCTTTCTCTTTCTCTTTCTCTTTCTCTTTCTCTTTCTCTCTTTTTCTCCACACCTCTGCAGTGCATCAATACATGCTTTGCAACACACATCACACCTCACAAAAGCCACATTACAACTCATTACAATACAATCTCATGCATCACAAAGCGGCACGGAGCGGGATTGTGAATTTCTTCAACAATGAAGAAACAGCAAAGCAAAGCACTGCAGATGGGCAGGCTTGGTCATTGGCTCCATTGCAGAAATATCTGCTCAGCAAATAAGCACCGCATGATGACAAGAACTCACCAATGGGGAGATGGTACCCACAAAGCTCAAGCCGCACTCAAGGGATGGGCCCCAGAACCACGCCTTTCCTTGGAACTTTATAAGCCCGAGAATTCAAGGACTCGGGGCTAATATGCGTCTGGGGAAAATTACAGAATTAAAGTTCAACATGCGGGAGCGAGCCTTTGCGAGAACGGGCCTCTGTGAAAACAAACGGGCTGGTGCCGTGGTGCAGACAGCTGATAAGCCGTGGAGTTTCCCTGGATGCGCTGGCCAACACAATGACTCGCACTCTTTCCCTGGCGATCCCGACTTCTAATTACAAGGGGCATTCAATAAGTAACCTTCAAATGGTGATATACATTTGAGAATGTAATGTGTGTAGTTGTTGACGACATATGTTATATCTATGGGTAAGAGTCATGTTTTGCCTGTTATAGATCTGGCAACATTGAGTGAATGACATAAGTAGAACAGTTCTAAGATGGCAGCTCCCTGAGAAGCATGCACTTGGGAGGAGCAACGTTCTGTCATCCGTTTCTTGGGAAGTGAGGGTGTGAATCCCAGTGAAATCCATCACAGAATGAAAATGCAATGTAGTGACGCATGTTTATCACTGCAGCAGGTGTACGACTGGGACAGGAAGTTTAAAAGTGGAGTGTCCAGTGTGGCCGACGCTGCTCACTCGAGCCAGCCTCACACAGCTTACACACCAGTTGCAGGAGTTGAGCGCATGCTCAGGGAAAACCATCGCATTACGCTGGATGAAGTGCTCTCCGAATTGAACCATTAGCTCTGGTTCAGCACACCATGTCAATCACAACGTGCTGGGGTTCTGAAAAGTGTCTGCAAGGTGGGTGCCGAGACAACTCACACCCGAACTGAAAGAACTCTGTGGTGAAATTTTACACCAAAGAAAAACCCTTTATAAAATCCACAGATCGTTTATGAGATAAAAACACATATATGTGGAGAGAAGAGCTTGTCTCATGAGTCCAAGCAGATCTCTGACTGAGCCAGAATACAAAGAATTTTATCTGGTTAGAAGATAGGGAGGACTCAGAGCATCAAAGAGTCTTTGTTTCCACACGAGGTCCTTCAAAGCGAAGAGAAAAACAATTATTGACAGATAAAACAAGATTGCGCAGTGAAAGAATGTCTCTCGCTTCAAAACCTTAATTTACATAGACAATGACAAGCATTTATCACAGCATGCCAGTGGAGTATCTGATTTGCTCAGCTTTGCAGAATAATGAGTGGTCCATGACCTCAGTAGTTCGATGAGACTCCTGTTTGATTTGAGGACAATGAGAAGGCAGAGTTTATGTTTGTACAACTTCACAATTGAATGGGAGACCAGAGTTAATGAGACTCTGCAATGCCTTTTGGGTGCCCGACTTCCTGGTGCCAGCCAGAGTAGTTCTACCCAATTTGCCAACCAAGTGAAACATAGAAAATTATATTGTTATATAGTAAACTAACATACTATATCTATTAATTTATAAAAACAACCTTCAGTATGCAATGATCCATTATCAAGTATATTTTAAAGTATCAGAGCAGCAAACATAACAGATGGGTACATATTTCCTTTAACTAAGCATGGACGAACAACAAGATCCCTCAACAGGCCCAGATGTGTTTGGGCCAATATGGGGATTATATATTCGTTATTATTATATTGGTCATTATTATTATTATAATCATATGGTTTGAAAGTCATCTGGTTTGAAATATTTGCTTTGAATGTACATTGATGGCATTGAGCATTTTACTGGTGCACTCAGGAGAGTGCGTTTCTCAACAACGAGAAACACAAATAATTATTTGATTATAATCAGTGATCCTCAGCTTAAAAAAAATTACAGTTGTATGGAACTAACAAGAGTGAACAGTATTGTGAACAGAGATTATATTCCATTTACTTGTGGCCTGTCAGTACTGACTCACTCATCTGCAAATGTAATAAGCCATGACCTTACCATTGTGAGAGACCTGATATGCTTAATTATCCTGCAGACAATTCAAATCTTTATCTCAACTCTATCTCAGTGTTTTCCTGGTGAACCATTCATTATATGGTGATAAAGTGACTTCAGCCAATGCTTTACAACAAACTTCATACCTCCATATTGGTTAAAGGCATTTTAAAGCAAATCAAGAGAAATGAGGACATAATTTGTGGACAAAGAACACATCTCATGAAAAATATTTGTTAAAGCATGATTCATACAGAAACACCAATGCTTTGCGATAGAAAGCTGTATGGATCACATGACTATCACCATATATGTCCATGCTCACATTTCACAAGATGGAATTAATTATTTTACTTCCACAACTCCACTTTTAAACTTCCTGTCCCAGTCATACACCTGCTGCAGTGATAAACATGCGTCACCATATTGCATTTTCATTCTGCGATGGATTTCACTGCGATTCACACCCTCACTTCCCAAGAAACAGATGACAGAACGTTGCTCCTCCCTGGTGCATGCTTTTAAGGGCGCCACCATCTTGGAACTGCTCTACTGACGTCATACGCTCAATGTTGCCAGATTTAAAACAGGCAAAACTTGACATTTACCCGTAGATATAACATATGTTGCCTACATCTACACACATTATATTCTCAATTTTTTATCGACATTTTAAGGTTACTTATTGACTGCCCCTAGTTCACTACTTGGAATGCACGAGAGTATTCAACAATTACACCCTCGACTCGTTCAGGGCTGGGTTACTGACTCGTATTCACAATTTCCTCTGTCGCACTGCGAACATTCACCCACACTTCAACCCACACATCACATCATTACCCAACTCTTATCTCTCCCCTCCCCTTTTTTTATGTTGGGACCAATGCAAGCTTGCAGGTTTGCGTCAGGTGAGCAAGGGGTTACCAATAAACCCCACCTTCTTCTTCTCTCTCTTTGTCGATCACCCTGGCTTATCTCGTTTCTCAGAGTGTATGAGGCGCATAAGTGTGTAAAAACGTGCTAAGATGACTGACTAAGTGGGCTGATGTGCTTCGGAGGTAAGAACTTTGTCTTGTGAACTGTTTGCCTGTAAATGCGTGTCCTTTTGAACTTTATAAACTGTTTCTAAACTGCCCGATCGTCTTCACTCTATTGGTTAGACCATAATGTGTTCTTGTGACACGGAGTCCTGCCTCGCTGTTTCATTATTGTCAGAGTTTAGCCAATGTCCCACTTACGGTAAATATCGCTCGGCCATTTTTATTGACACCTGTGAGGCATTGAGAGCATGGTTCCCCATCTGGGAGGTTAAATTCGCCGGAAAGGTAAAGCGGAGTTAGATGCTGGACCCTGCCTGAATTAAACATCTTAGATAGCGTCACCCCATCCTGCCATGGAGCTTTCTGCAGCTCGTCGGCTTCAGGCTCACACTACTCCCCTCGCTCTGCACTACTCCCCCCCCAAACCTGCAACAATATTGTTATATTTGTGGGGGTAGATCAAATTACTTTAGCTGAGATAGCTGAGAATGCGTAGCTTAGGGCCCTGTCACACCTTGACGTTTTAGGCAGCAATGGCAACGTATAAAAATGTATGTAAAACGTTGGCATACGCTGAAATTTTGATGGTTTTTTAAAAGTTTTTGGCGTATTCATAACGTGTTGGTCGTTTGCATAACATATTAGTAACGGGCACAGAACGTTTCGTTGTGTTATACATAACTTTTACCAACGAATGCTTACCTTGTGGTCGGCGTTCAAAACCTATGACAAACGATAGGTTAATTACCCTTTGCGCTATACATATCGCTGGCGAACTCGTGGCGTAGCCAGTTAAGAACTTGCCAGACGCCGATTGAAATCAAAACTGCCTGAGAATTTGAAGTGTCAACATCGCAGTCACACCTTGACGATTTTGCCAGCGTATGCCATTCTATGAAAAATGTGTTTACAATGCTCGGCACACGTCAACTACGCTATAGGTAAGTTGTGTATACGTTTAGAGTATGCTGGAAATTATTGAAGTACGCTGGCATATTACCTAGTCCGTTTGATACGTCGTGAAATTTCAAGCATGCTGAAAATTTTAAGATGTACTCGACGTAAGGCTAACACGTTTCGCATGCGTTGGCATCTGTTCCAAGCACGTTCCGCGATCGTTTAAACACGGCGAACACATGTTACTTGTAGGTTACTCATAAGTCAAAGCACATCAAGGTAATGGCCAACATACTTGAAACCAAATTTCTAACCGATGAGTAACATGCTTTGAACAAATGAGTAGCGTCAGCTTAGCCTATGTTTAACATGCTTGGAAACTATGAGTAACGTGCATTGAAACTATGTATAACTGGCCTTGAACCAATGACTAGCGTGCTATGAACGTAAGAGTAACGTGCGTTTAACCTATGAGTAGCATGTTTTGAACCTAAGTAAAACGTGCCTCTAACCTTTGAGTAACATGCTATGAACCTATTTGTAACGTATGTAAAATGCACATTGTTGTATGTAGACGAATTAAATTGACATCTTCCTGACAACCATAGAACTTAGTGAAAGTGTTTCTAACTTGCATCTAACGTGTACTGGCGTATTGGCAGCGTTTAGGTGAATTTGTATATACAAATGGGCTTCACAATGAAAACCCATCATTGTTCCAGACTCCATGGTGAGTAGATGTGAACGCCGGTAGTATCAATAGTAGCAGTACTATTACTAGTAGTAGGTGTGCATGACAGTAATAATAGCAGTTGTAGTAGTAGTGGTAGTAGCATTGGTAGTAGCTGTATGTCTATGTCAGTAGTAGTATGTGAGCGTGATGTGGGGGATGATGGATCCTCGTTGCGTCAACGAATAGGAGAATACTTTGCACCATTGTTCAATGTTCTGTTAGGGCTAATTTTTTTCCTCATTCCGAAGATGAAATATTTCTTTGTTTTACTGTTGAAATTATTAAAAAAGACTTTGACAAATGCATAATGTACTAGTAATGAACACAGAATGCTTCGATAACTGATAGATTACTTATACCAACGATTACTTATCGTGTTTTAGGTGTCCACAGCCTATGCCCAACGATAGGATAGTCTCGCGTATGTATAACGTAAGAGCGCATCGTTTACGATTACGTGATGTTTGCTATCCATTGACTGCCACTAAACTATTTTAATAAACGGCTGTCACTCAGCTATTGTTTTTTGACGCTGGTGCAAGGCAATTCAAATCGTTTCCATTGAACGAGTTAACTTGCTGTCACTCGCCTATTGTTTGTGGACGCTGGTCCTTGGCAATTGAAATTGTTTCCATTGAAAAAGTTAAATCGCTTCCACTGGACTATTGAAATGATTTAATAATAATGCTTGGTTATCCTTGGACCCACTCTGGCTAGCAGCTCGTCGAACATCGCTGGGGGCATTCGCAGGAAGTTGATGAAGGATGCATGGTCCTCGTTCCGGAGTTCCACCATGAGCTGGTCATATATGCCGTAATGGCGTCGCCTCCCGATCCATGGTCTCACCCAGTTCCTTCTCCTCCGTTCACGTCTTCTTCTCCCAGCTCTATTGGCACGCAACTGGTGCAGTGTCAACTCGATGAGGTCATGTTGATGTTCGAGGACAGGAAGGTATTGTCGTCTCAGCGTTGCCGTATCCTCCATCTCTCGGAATGACATCGACATGTACTCACCACGAAGTCTTAAAAAAAGACGGGGTCTTCCTGCGAAGGCCCTTTTTATATACCAATTTCCCTAATCGCTGCGAATACGTCATTCTACGTCAGCTGTTTGTTAGAAACGCGTTCAGTAAGTTCTGTGGTCGTCTTGAAGACGTCAAATACGTCTACATACATATTTGTTCGAAGGACATGCTCTCCAACTAATTCCCAAGCACGTTACTCATAGATTATAAATAAGTCACGGGTTCCCTAAACATTACTTTGATGTGTTTCGATATATGAGAAACTCTCGAGTAGCGCGTTGCGAGCTGTGAACAACGTTCGTGTAGCGTGTTTCTCAAACGTAACTTTATGAATAAGTTTTGGGTACGCAAATGTTACCTCAACATGTTTCCACATATGAGTAACATATAAATAACGTGTGTCAACGATCGCATAACGTGCCTAAACCTTATGGCCAGCGTCGCGGAATGTGTGAGCCAAACGCCGAGTACGTCGTAAAATTTTAAGCATACGAAAATTTGAGAAAAACCACAAAGTTCAACGATTAAAGCCAGCGTACAACGACTTATGGCAGTGTTTTTCAGTGTGCTCTTAACGTATACAAAACCTACACATAACGTATTAGACGTGTGCCAGCGTATTAGGCAAATTTTTCATAAATCGGCAAAGGTTGGCTAAATCGTCAAGGTGTGACAGCCCCTTTAGCATGGGCCGTGTGACGCATTTAGGAACGACAAGGACATCACTTTATGTCAGGGAACCTGAAGTGTGAAGGTGTATTTTTGTTTTCCCCATACAGGGGGTGAGGGAGGATCATGATAATTAGCGTAGGGATTATGCGTAAGATCCCCTGTTCGTAACAACCCCTTGTTGCCATCCCTGTGTTTGGGAAATGAGGATGGGGCTTTTGTGGTGTTGTAGCAGGCCATGATGGAAATGGGGGCTGTAGTGAGCGCACGGTATAACACAAGAAAAATGCAGCAGGGTAGGAGGAAGGGAGCTTTGGTGCTGAGTGTATCAGGCTGGGAGAACAACGTTGAATGTAAGGCCTGTGGATATCATGGTTATGCACTAATTCGAAGGTTCGAGAAGTTCACGTGATTGGGGGTGATAAAAGAGGCGAACCTGCGCTGGTCGCCCTGCTTATTCTTCTGTCTCGCTTAAGGCCCGGTCACACCTTGACGTTTTAGCCAACGTATGCCGATTTTTGAATGTTTTTTCTGAAACGCTGGCACACGTTGAATACGTTATGGGTAAGTTTTGATAACATTGAGAGCATGCTGAAAAACACTGCCATACGTCATTGTACGTTGGCTTCAAACGTTGTACTTTTTGGTTGTCCTCAAATTTTTTCATGCTTGAAATTTCACGACGTATGCCGGCGTATTACTCACACGTTCCGCTACGCTGGCCACAAGTTGTATGCACGGTCTGCGATCGTTGACAGACGTCAACACATGCTACTTGCAAGTTAATCATAAGTTGAGACATGCCGAGGTAATGTTTAGCGTACCCGAAACTTATTTCTAACCTATGATTAACGTGTTGTTGGCACGTTATGCGATCGTTGCCACACATCGACAGACGTTACTTTTAAGTTACTCATAGGCTGAAAGACGTCGGTATAATGGATCGTCCTTGCGTCAGCGTCCACGGCCACGGCCAGGACACTTATTTGCAGCATTCTTCAAACTTTTCTTCGGTATGACGAGGATGTTCACACTTCGATGTCTAGCTTGGCTATGATTCCAATTGTCCATCGGCAGCATCTATTTAAAATAGTCGAGTTTGAGCATTTTAACACGTTCAGAAGAAACGTTTCAAATTTCAAAACCCCAGCGTCAAAAAACAAAGGCGAGTGACAGCAATTTAAATTGTTCATTGTAAACAATGAAAATATCTGAGTGGTACCGTTTAAAAGTCGTTGAGTGTAAAAAAAAATCCAATTGTTGAGCGCAAGCCTCTACTTTCAATAGTGGGGTGTGAGCGATTTAGCACGTTCAATAGAAACGATTAAAATTTCCGAGCGCCAGCCTCAAAAAACAAAGGCGAGTGACAGCAATTTAAATCGTTCATTGTAAACAATGAAAATAGCTGAGTGGTACCGTTTAAAAGTTGTTGAGTGTAAAAAAAATCCAATTGTTGAGCGCAAGCATCTACTTTCAATAGTGGAGATGCAGCCATTTAAATCGTTGAGTGGCAGCCTATGAATAGCAAACCCCACGTCACCGGCAAAGATAAACTGCCGCACGATATGGATAAGTTCGGCTATCGTTGGGCAGAGTTTGTGAACGCCGGCTTCACGATAATTATTCGTTGGTATCTATAAGTAATCAAAGCGCTCTATGCACATTATTAGTTCATTGTGCATTTGTCCAACCCGTTATGAATAGACCTAAATCGTAAAAAACAAGCTATAGCTCATTGTTGAAAAAGCCCCTTAAAAAATTAGCCGCGAAGAACTTCGAACAATGGTGAAAAGATGTCTCCTACCCGTGGACACGCGGACGCAAGGACGATCCATCATAACCCACACCCTCCCCCTCACACTCGCCTACTACTGCCAACATGAACAAACTACTACTAATACTGATACTGATACTGATACTGTTACTGCTGACATGGACATCGACTCAAAAAGGACTCGAAAACACTGTTGGGTTCCCCTTTTATGAGCAGCATTTTTATATACCAATTCCCAAAACTGCTGGGAACACGTCTTTATATGGCAGTTGTAAGTTAGAAACACGTTCATTTTTTTTTTTTTTTTGTCGACCGGAAGACGTCATTGGAATACGTCTACATACGTCGATGTGTGTTGGGACTACGTAAAGAATTGGTTCAAAGCACGTCAAACATAAGTTAGAAATAAGTTTCGCGTAAAAAAGACATTACCGCGACGTGTTTCGACTTATGAGTAGCTTATAAGTAGCCTTTGTGGACGTGTGTAAGCGTCCGCATATCGTGTGTAAAACTTATCCCCATCGCATGCGGAACGTGTGTCATACGCCGAGTACGTCGTAAAATTTTGAACATGTTTAAAATTTCTTGACGTACTCTACTTACTACGACGTATGATAGCGTACTTTAGCGTTCTACTCACATATACCAAACTTACTCATACCGTATTTGACGTGCCCCAACGTTTTAGACAAAATTTTTCTTAGGTCGGCATACGCTGGCAAGATCACCAAGGTGTGACCGCGATGTTGACACTTCCATTTCTACGGCAGTTATGATTCGAATCGTTGTGCGTCAGCCTTTTAAAAGGCTACGTCACGACATCGTCGGCGATGCGTGCAACGCGCTATGCCTCAGTTAGACTATCGTTGGGCATCGGTTGTGTAGGCCGACAACAGGTTCAGCATTCGTTGGTATAAGTTATCTAGATCACAACGAAACGTTCTGTGTCCGTTACCAATGCGTTATACATCAGACCAAGTCGCTATGAATACGTCCGAATCTTTAAAAAAAAACATCAAAAGTTCAACGTCAGCCAGCGTTTTACATACATTTTAATACGTTGCCATCGCTGGCTAAAACGTCAAGGTGTGACCGGGCCTTTAGCGCCCTCTCTCGGCTCTGCCTCGACGCTCGATCTTGCATCATCGTTTCTCCTCACTGACTTCGCTTGACGTCCATCTCCTGGTCGTGTGCCCCACTTCAGCCTGTCCCTTGGTTCCATCGCCTCAGATTTGCTATCTTTGGTGCAGAACGAGGTCGGTGTTGGAAGCAGAGGGGTGCATTTGAGGAGATTTGGTTGGCGCCGAGCATTTAGCGCCAAGGTCAAGTGGACATTTTCCTACCTTCCGCTTACAAGGGACCTTTACCTGCTCACCAGACAGATAACCCTGTCGTCTGGGGGATTTTCTGAGTGTCCTGTAGCGACCCCTTTGTTTGTCGAGTGCATCTATATGTGCTCCATTTAGGCCTTTATGTATTTGTTTCTTTGTGCCTTCTATTTGCTTTTGCTTGGTTCCTTTCCTTGTAGATAATTGTTGAACATTTGATTATTTTATTTATTGAGGAATTTCCTGTATTATTGGATATTTTTTTCATTTGGGTGAATCAACCCGCAAAATGAAAGGGCGGAGGAGCTCCTTGTGAGCCAACGGCCATCCATATCTAGTGCCTAACTGTGTCTGCGGATGTCCTCCTCCAGTTGGGTGACTTCTTATTAGGAGGTTGGTGGCAGGATTTGCACTCCGGCCACCGTAAAACCCTTCATTCCACAAAACACAAAAACACAAAGAAATCCGAAAACCCGACCCGTGGGAGTACCTCCTGTGCAGCTTCCCTTCGCGGGGCAAAGCCTTCGGGACCCCCAATCTTTGATGATAGGAGGGAAACCACGGGGTAGCATTCCTGGGTCAGATTGCGGAAGAGTGTGGCGGAGTGGTGCTTTGGTGTCATCCACCAGACGGCAGTCTCCTTGGGTTAACCTGAGATGGTCCCTTTGGGTGGGTGCCTGAAATGTCCTATCCCGAAGAGAGGATGATCACCTGTCTCTGTTATCATCTGAGCTCAAGCGTTTGGACATCGGTATTGCAGTGCTCTCTGAGGTTCAGAGACCAGATTGCGGTGAGATTGTGGTGGGTGGTTACACCTCTATTGGTCTGGTCGCTCTAATGGTTACCATTCCCAAGGAGTTGCTGGAGCTGTGTCCAATAAGCTGACTCCAATGATAATTGAGGTAACACCGGTCAACGAACATATTATGAGACTAAGGATTCGTCACTCCTTAGGTGTCATTTCCCTGGTCTCTGTTTATGCCCCGACTGAGGCGAGTGATCTCACTGTGAAGGATGCATTCTACACCACGCTCGAGTCTGTAGTTGATCAGTGCCCCAGACGAGATACACTTCTAGTCTTGGGGGATTTCAATGCATCGACTGGAACTGATAGGGATGGTTATGAGACATGTGTTGGTCCCCATCGGCCAGTAACTGTGAACCAGAATAGCACTAAGTTCCTTGACTTTGCAAGAAGTCATGTGCTTAGGTTGGCCGGTTCATGGTTTCAGCGCCCACAAGCTCATCGCTGGACTTGGTATTCCAAGGCTGCCGTTGTGGCAAAGGAGGTTGACCATGTCCTCGTTGATGGTCGCTGGAGGATGATCCAGAACTGCAGGGTCTACCGGAGTGCTCAGTTCCTCAATACTGACCACTGGCTTGTTGTAGCAACTCTGAAGTTGCACCTTAAATCCAGGAGAATGGTACCATCCCTGCCTCGGCTCGATGCTGGCAAGCTCAAGGATGAGAGGGTAGCTGAGGAGTTTGCGAACAGGCTGAGTGGAGATTTGAGGAGTCTGGGTGCTTTGGGAGGTCCTGAAGAGTTGTGGAGTGCCTTCAAGACCACCGTCCTTGATGTTACCGGTGGATGTCTTGGAACTCACCGTCGGGCAAAGAATAATTTTGTCTCTCAAGGGACACTGCATACCATTGACCAGAGTCGCAGGGCCAGGCTGAATGGCAGAGCTGAGCTGTTCAGGGAGCTGAGGCGTAAAACTGTACGTGCGCTGAGGGTGGACAAGGAGGTCTATGTGCGAGGAATCTGTGAGGGGGTAGAAAATCACCTGTGGTCAAGGGATTCTCGTCCTGCTTCCAGGGGAACTTCCGCATTGCATTCATCCAAGCCCATCCCTCAGTGGACTGCAGTTAGAGCAGAGGGTGGTAGGCTCTTGACAGAGGAGTCTGGAGTGAAGGCCTGCTGGGCCGGTTACTTTGAGCGGTTGTACCAGGCTGATCCACCAGCTGTCGAGTTGTACGTCAGGGGTGTTACAATCTCTGTTGCTGACCCTCCAATCAACTGTGGTCCACCTTCGCTTGTGGAAACACAGGCTGCGGTGAACTGGTTGAAAAGGGGTAAAGCTCCAGGGATCTGTGGCATCCATGCTGAACTTCTCAAGGCTGGTGGAAATGCTGCACTCATGTCGTTGCATGCAGTTCTGTGCTCTGCTTGGAACACGGGCATCATCCCAACTGACTGGAAGAGGAGCCTTGTTGTCCTTCTCTGGAAAGGGAAAAGTGATCGCCAAAACTGCAACAACGACCGAGGGGTGACACTGCTCTCAGTGCCGGGCAAGGTCTTTGCTCAGATAATTCTTAATAGGATTCGCCGCCATCTGCATGAGCACCAGCGTCCAGAGCAGTCAGGCTTTACATCAAAGAGGTCAACGATTGACCATGTCCTTGCTCTTTGGGTCCTCACCGAACGCATATGAGATTTTCGGCAGGGGCTGCTTGCAGCCTTTGTTGATCTCTGTAAAGCGTTCGATTCAGTGAATTGGGATGCCCTCTGGAGGATTCTTGGTCTTCGTGGGGTGCCACCAAAACTGATTGATCTGATGTCTGAACTCTACTCTGGTACTGAGAGTGCTGTGAGATGTGGTGGTACCATCTCTGACTTATTTCCAGTTGTTACTGGAGTTTGTCAGGGGTATGTACTGGCCCCCACACTTTTCAGCACTTGTATGGACTGGATTCTCGGGAGGATGTCCAAGAGATCAAGCTGCAGTGCATTGTTTGGGAATGTCAAGCTCTCTGACCTTGATTTCGCAGATGATGCAGTCATCTTTGCGGAGACGTTAGATATCCTTTTGGGGGCCCTCGAGGTGCTGAATGAGTAGTCGGAGCTGCTGGGATTACAGGTTTCCTGGGTCAAAACTAAGATCCAGTCTTTCAATGACATCTTGGATGCCGCTGTCCTGTCTGTGCCTGTTTGTGGTCAGGATGTTGAGGTCGTGGAGAGATTCACTTACATTGGCAGTGATATTCATGTCTCTGCTGGCTGTGAGTCAGAGGTCAACAGACATCTGGGTCGGGCCTGGGGATTCATGGATTCACTAGATAATGGGGTGTGGCGCTGCCGATACCTGTGCGGGAGGACGAAAGTCCGAGTCTTCAGGTCCTTGGTGCTTCCATTCTTGCTCTACGGATGCGAGACTTGGACTCTGACCAAGGATCTGAGATGGAGACTTAATTCCTTTGGTACCAGGTCTCTTCGGAGAATCCTTGGCTATCGCTGGTCGGACTTTGTGTCCAACGAGCAGTTGCTGAGAGAGACTCAAATGAGATTTGTTACGTGCATCGTCCGTGAGTGTCAGCTGTGGCTGTTTGGACATGTGGCTCGTTTTCCTGGCGCTGATCTTGCTCACCAGATTCTCTCAGTGAGGGAGTCTCATGAGTGGAAGAGGCCAATGGGCCGACCACGTGCCTCGTGGTTGCAGCAGATTGATCGTCATCTCAAGGTAATGGGGATGGCCCAGGCATCTGCGTGGGGGATCGCCAGACGGAAGCCCCTGGTACTGGCAGAAAGTGGACGCAGTGACGTGCTGCTCTGGCGCATGCTCCCATACCTGACCTGAAGGAATATCATCTGAGCCTCAATCATGAATATTTTTTTTATTATTGATTTATAGTTAGTTATCGGTTGGTTTGTTTATGTAGATGGTTCGAACTTCACTGTTTACAATTTTTTTATATATCATTTCCTCTGTTACATCAATATTTTTCTAATATTGTTGCACTTGTGGAAGACCTTGAGGAGTAACATCCAACACGTAAAGGAACCCTGGAGTTCAGATAAAGTATAATCTGGATAATAAGTGTATGCGTGACTATAAGCGCATGTGAAAAATAAGTGCACATGTGCCTTCCTATTTGATTTCTCCATTACAAATAAGCACAAATAAAAACGTCATCGTAAATCTTTGAAAACTGAAAATATTAACTCAAACACAATAGTATTTCGTGTTTTATTGGCACGTAAACTTTAAGTCCGAATTTCTTACACGTCTGGAACTTGTACTTACAAGAGCTGTGTGTTCAAAACAACGTTGTTCATCAAGGGTCGCAAAAGGGTGCTTTACGACCATTTATGATAAAGGGTCGTAATACGTTTTTCATCACGATCAAAATGGACACGCCAGTGAAGCATCAACCATCCACCTGTGAAAAGAAGGTTGAGATTATCACGTTTTCAACTCTTCTAAGATCTAGTATTGCTGTTAGAAATTCGGACTTAACATGAGGACTTTGATTTAAATGGTGAAGAATGAGGAAATAATTATTCAGAGTGAGAAAGGTTTGAAGAAGATCGGGAGTGGAAGACGGACCTTTTACCTGGATATGGAAAACGAACTTCTTGTGGAGTTTAAAGAGATACGTTCTTGAGTACTGAAAATGTATTTAGTATTTGTTTCTGAGGTATGGACAAATATAATACGTATAAGCATATATGTGTTCCACTAATTCTAAAAATAAGTGCATCCACTTATTATCCAGATTCTACTGTATTTCAGCAGTATTTTGTTTCAAGAGATTACCTCTTTGTTTAGATAGATTATTACATCACAATCATGTTTCATTGCAAATCGAATAAACAATGAAATTAAGTGGTGCGGATCAGGGAGTGCGGACCTCTTCAACGGGAGAAAGCATGTGAACAAAGCACCGCAGATCGGTGGGTCTGCCGTCGACTCCAACAGGGAGCCAGGAACCCAGTAAATCTCGTGCTTTCCTGATTTTTAATTATTCACTCGGAAGGCACAAAGAGCCATCAGCGATTTCCTCTTGACTCGCTCAGAGCAGGGGTACGGATATGCATTCACAATTTCCTCTCAGTATTACAAAGCATTCACTGCATTTCTCCCCACATGGCACATTAGTGTCACCCTCTCATCCCGTCCCCCCTTCCCATTTTCACGTTGGGACCACGTAAGCCCGCAGGCTTGCGTCAGGAGAGCAAGGGGTCGCCAACAAGCCCCATCTTCTTTATCTCTCTGTCTATCATACTTACTTATCTAATTTCCTGGAGTGAATGATGATGCACCTGTGTCTGTAGTTTACATGATAAGGTGTATTCCTAAGGGGCTTAAATGTAAAAGGGTCAGACTTTTCTGTGACACTGCATTGCTGTAAACACATGCTATTTGTTTAACAAGACCTTTCTGTAAATACTTCAATCTTTGTACATACGTGCCTGTTTATACATGATTTGTTATTTCTAAACCTGCCTGATTGTGTCTTTCTCCATTGGTTAGACACGAGTGTGTAAATAGTGGATGGGAGTTTTGCCTTGCAGATTCGCTGCAGTGAGACGAGCCAACATCACACTTCCGATTCCGCTCGGTCATAGTTAATGTGAATAGGAGTATGGCATCGAGAACACGGTTCCTTAGCTGAGGGGATAGCTTGCTGGGAAGGTACTGTGGGGATTGGACGTGAGGCCCCAACCAAAATTAACCATCTCAGACGGTGTCCATGGTCGCTTGTGTCATTAATGTTTATGTCTTGTGTCAACCTCAGAAACATCGTATTTATTGATTTCGAATATAAGCTGTCTTTCTGTATCCATCTAGACTAATAAAGTGTGTGTGTGTGTGTGTGTGTGTGTGTGTGTGTGTGTGTGTATGTGTGTGTGTGTGTGTGTGTGTGTGTGTGTGTGTGTTTGTGTGTGTGTGTGTGTGTGTGTGTGTGTGTGTGTGTGTGTGTGTGTGTGTGTGTGTGTGTGTGTGTGTTGATTGGTATCTACATATGGGGGTTCAGAATGTGGAATGGAGTCTGCCCAGGGCAGGCTCAAAGTATCCACCTTCATTTTGGTAAGGGGTCACAATTTATGGACCAAGCTGTGAAGTTTTCTTTTTTCAAAGTTTTGTGCCAAGTGCTCTCTTAAGGATCGTTACTGAGCTCAGGATGGCTTACAACTGTAGTTCGTTTGTCGTAATATTCTCAGGGATGGTTTATGACATCTCTGTGAGGTTCTTCGTCATCACTGGTACAACTTTGTCATTCTTCAGCTTCCAGGATCATTTCACTTCATGCTTGAGTTCTTGGTATTTGGTAATTGTCTTGATTTCTGCATCATTAGTCCAAAATCACTGGTATTAACACCTCTATTAGCAATGCCTTGTTCTCTTTTTTTGGTACCCAAGTATGATATCTGTTCACAATGCTTTGTTTTCAATGTTCATGCCCGATGGGATCATTAGGTCATACGTGAGCGGTAGGTACTTCCATGTTTTCATTGATTGCTTTTGGTTCATTTTCCCACAAATTTTCTGGAACTGGAATTTCAAAGTTTTTGCAGATGTGCCAGTGGATTACTTTACAAACTCTGTTGTGTCGGCGTGTGTACAGCTGTTCTGACACGTTTTTGAGGGTTTTTTTCGTGTTCGGTCATTAAGCGTCACATATCATTCTCTATGCTCACCTCACCTCCACCCCTCACCTGTCTTTTTGTTTTTTCCTCCTCCCCCCAGCCTTGTCTCTCACTCTGTCCCCTCCTCACTCACCCCTCCTAATAAAATGCAGCACTCTCCTCCCACACCTCTGTCACTGCCTGTGTGTGTTTCTCCCTCTCCCTCTCCCTCTCCCTCTCCCTCTCCCTCTCTCTCTCTGTGAATCGCAACGTTTGGTGAGGTGTTGCTCTCCCTCGTTCCCCTTTCTTCATCCTCTCTGCCTCCCCTCCCCCATCTCACCGACACCTGCTTCCTCTCTCTCTCTCTCTCTCTCCCTCCCTCTTCCCCCCCCCCCCGCCTCCTTTATTGTCCCCATCAGCGAAGCGACGGGTTGTATTTGCTGCTATACAAAAAACGAATATTCTCATTGTATTTCTTCTTTAAGTTGTAAATATAGTAATACATTGACAACTTTGACAAGCCAAGTACTGATGTTTCTACATAAATGGGTTTATGCATTATAATGCTTTTCTTCTCCATACAAATACGACAAAAGTTCTCATCGAATATGTCTATTCTTTTAAAGTTGTGTTTATGAAATGACTCGTGTGGATCGGCTCACTACGCTTGCCTCTCCACATGCAATTACAGACTTGCATTACAGATTTGTTGTGTTATCATGATTTGCACCAATCATAACACAAGCATTTATTTTGTACAAATCTATTTGTAATATTGGTGTTATTATATTTGTAATTTATTTATAACATAAAAAGGTCCAAGTGGTATTAAGCTCTAAATGGTCAAAGGTCAAAGTTGTCTCATATTTCTGAAGGCTGTAAGGGGTCTACATGGTGTTTTCGGTCAAAGAAAGGGAATTAAGGAGTGTAAAAGTCTCAAGGTTCTATGAATCAAAAGAGTATAAAAGGTCAAAAGAGTGAAGGAATCTAAAGGAGCCGGAAGTGTGGAAAGGGTCTTTAAAGGTAAAAGTGGTTAAAAGTGTTTGAAAGGTAAAAGGGATCTTTAAGGGTCTTAAAGGGTCTTGCATGTCTTTTGGGTCCTCCAGGTCTTTTGAGTCTTCATGGTCGTCGTATTTTGGATCCTCGGGGACTTTTTGGTCCTCTGGGTCTCTTGGGTCCTTCGGGACTTTTGGGTCATCAGGGTATTTTGTGTCATCGGGTCTTTTGGGTCTTTATAGTCAGGGAATTTTGAGTCATCAGGGTCTTTGGGGTCTTTTGGCTCTTCAGGGTCTTTTGGGTCCTTGGTGACTTTTGGGTCATGGTATTTGGGTCTTTTGGGTCCTTGGAGACTTTAGGGTCCTTGGGGTATTTTGAGTCCTTAGGGTCTTTGAGGTCTTTTGGCTGTTTTAGATCCTCAGGGTCTTTGGGATATTTTGTGTCTTTCGGGTCCTCAGGATTTTTGGGGTCGTTTGGGTCCTCGGGGTATTTTGGGTCTTTGTGGTCCTCAGGGTGTTTTGGGTCTTTGTGGTCTTTTTGGTCCTTGTGGTCTTTTGGAACTTTGGGGACTTAAAGGTCTTTTGAGTCTTCAGGGTCTTTTGGGTCCTCGATGACTTTTGGGTATTCATGGTCTTTTGGGGTTT